>NW_027252433.1:0-25321 GCF_044704955.1 Pristiophorus japonicus
AATTCAGCTCTTTGGTCCATGTTTGGACTAAGACTGTAATGAGGTCTGGAGCCGAGTGGTACTGGCGGAACCCAAACTGGGCATTGGTGAGCAGGTTATTGGTGAGTAAGTGCTGCTTGATAGCACTGTCGACGACACCGTCCATCACTTTGCTGATGATTGAGAGTGGACTGATGGGAAGGTAATTGGCTGGATTGGATTTGTCCTCCTTTTTGTGAACCTGGGCAGTTTTCCACATGCTCAGATAGATACCAGTGTTCTAGCTGTAGAATAGCTTGGTTAGAGGCGCGGCTAAATCTGGAGCACATGTCTACAGCACAACTGCTGGGATGTTGTCGGGGCCCATAGCCTTTGCTGTATACAGTGTGCTCAGCCACTTCTTGATATTATGTCGAGTGAATCGAATTGGCTGAAGACTGGCTTCTGTGATGGTGGGGACCTCAGGAGGAGGCCGATATGTATCATCCACTCGGCACATCTGGCTGAAGATGGTTGCAAACGCTTCAGCCTTGTCTTTGGCACTCACATGTTGGGCTCTGCCATCATTGAGGATGTGAATATTCATGGAGCCTCCTTCTCTCGTTAGTTGTTTAATTGTCCACCACTATTCATGGCTGGATGTGGTAGGACTACAGACCTTTCATCTGATCCGTTGATTGTGGGATTGCTTAGCTCTGTTTATAGCATGCTGCTTCCGCTGTTTAGAATGCATGTAGTCCAGTGTTGCAGCTTCCCCAGGTTGGCTCCTCAATTATAGGTATGCCTGGTGCTGCTTCTGGCATGCTCTTCTACACTCCTCAACGAACCGGGGTTGGTCCCCTGGCTTGATGGTAATGGTAGAGTAAGTTATATACCAGTCCATGATGTTACAGATTGTGGTGAAATACAATTCTGCATCAGCTGATGGACCACAGTGCCTCATGGATGCTAGATCTGTTCTGAATCTATCCCATTTAGCACGGTGGTAGTGCCATACAACACGATGGAGGATGTCCTTTGTGTGAAGACGGGTCTTCGTCTCCACAATGACTGTGCGGTAATCACTGCTACCAGTGCTGTCATGGACAGATGCCTCTGCGACAGATAGATTGGTGAGGAAGCGGTCAAGTAGGTTTTTCCCTCGTGGTAGTTCTCTCACCACCTGCCGCAGGCCCAATCTGGCAGCTATGTCGTTCAGGACTCGGCCAGCTCGGTCAGTAGTGGTGCTACCGAGACACTCTTGATGATGGACATTGAAGTCCCCCATCGAGAGTTCATTCTGTGCCCTTGCTACTCTCAGAGCTTCTTCCAAGTGGTATTCAACATGGAGGAGTAGATTCATCAGCTGAGGGAGGGTAGTAAGTGGTAATCAACAGGAGGTTTCCTTGCCCATGCTTGACCTGAAGCCAGGAGACTTCATGGTGTCCGGAGTCAATGTTTAGGACTCCCAGGACCACTCCCTCCCGACTGTATACCACTATGTTGCCACCTCTGTTGGGTCTGTCCTGCCGGTTGGACCGGACATACCCAGGGCTGGTGATGGAAGAGTCTGGGACATTGGCTGAAAGGTTTGATTCTGTGAGTATGACTATATCCTCAGATGTTGGTGAGAAGGACTTTGCAGGGTTGACTAAGGTGGGTGTGCCGTTGTCGTGTCCGTAGCCGATGCCGAGATCGATGCCGAGTGGCTGGTCCTGGCAGTGTTTGATGAGACAGTGTGCAGTGTGCTTTACTGTGTCTCTAAACCGTGCTGTACCTGCACTGGAAGTGTTTGATGAGACAGTGTGCAGTGTGCTTTACTGTGTCTCTAACCCGTGCTGTACCTGCACTGGAAGTGTTTGATGAGATAGTGTAGAGGGAGCTTTCCTCTGTATCTCACGTTCCCTGGGAGTGTTTGAAACACAGAAACAGAGAAGTTTACAGTGCAGAAGAGGCCATTTGAGCCCATCGGGTCCGTGCCGGCCGACAAAGAGCCGCACGGCTCTCGGTCAGCAGCCCTGAAGGTTACATATAAACCTATGAACAATGACGGAAAGATAAAGAGCACCCAGCCCAACCAGTCCACCTCACACAACTGCGACACCCCTTATACTAAAACATTCTGCACTCTACCCCAACCGGAGCCATGTGATCTCCTGGGAGAGGCAAAAACCAGATAAAAACCCAGGCCAATTGGGGAAAACAATCTGGGAATATTCCTCTCCGACCCATCCAGATGATCGAAACTAGTCCAGGAGATCACCCTGGCCGTATTCAATTCCCTGCAGTGCTTACCATTATATCTGCGCTGGCTAACAAGAGGTTATCCAGTCTAATCCCAATTACCAGCTCTAGGCCCGTAACGCTGCAGGTTACGACACATTAAGTGCCCATCCAAGCACCTGTTAAATGTGGTGAGAGTTTCTGCATCCACCACACTTCCAGGCAGTGAGCTCCAGACCCTCACAACCCTCTGCGTGTGAAGCCCCCCCTCAAATCCCCTCTAAACCCTCCACCAACCACCTTAAAACTATCCCCCTCATAATAGAACTCTCCACCAATGGAAATAGACCCTTATATCCACTATGTCCAGGCCCCTCAATATTTTGTACACCTCAATGAGATCCTCTAAGCCTCCTCTGTTCCAATGAGAACAAACCCAGCTTATTCAATATGTCCTCATAGCTAAGATTCTCCATTCCAGGCAGCATCCTAGTAAATCTCCTCTGCACCCTCTCTCTCATGCAATCACGTCCTTCCTATAATACGGCAATCAGAACTGCACGCAATACTCCAGCTGTTGCTTAACCAGAGTATTAAACAATTTAAGCATAACCTCCCTGCTCTTGTATTCTATGCCTCGGCCAATAAAGGCAAGCATTCCGTATGCCTTCTTAACCAACGTATCCACCTGGCCTGCTACTGTCAGGGAATCTGTGGACCAATGGTGGAGCTTTGGAGGCGTGGCCTATTCACTTGGAGCTGTGCTGCTGTGAGAGAAGGAGATCCCTGCTTTGCTCCTACATGGAAGGCCGAGAGTGAACCCTGAGATCAGCCAGGAAGAGGAGGAAGGGGCTGGCTTACTACAATTCAATGTCCAGAGGGAGAGGAGGAGAGCAGAAAATTTATCTGTGCGTCAGACAATTTGTTCACCGCGCTCAGCCCAACCCCGTCACCAGCGAGCGCGGGGTGCCCTGAGCCCGTGCCCGAGCCCTTGACCAATACCGCAGAGGGGTTCGGGCGCGGGCAAGACAAGAAAAAGTGGGGAGTGGAGCGGGAGGCTTCGGCAGACATGGAGGTCTCCCTGCCTCCACGCCCCCCCAGGAACAAAAGGAGGCTCCGTTCCAATGAGGCGGAGGGAGAACAACATCCCTCCGCAGAGGAGTCGGTGCCGGCCGCGTGTCCCGCGTCCCCCACCAGCGTCCCCAAACTGCGCCGTAGGCGAGAGGAATCTGTCCCCGGGGAGGGTGAGACAGACGAGGCTGCCCAGCCTCTGCCTCCCGGGGATGGCTTGGAAGATCTGCCTGTCGTGGGGGGCGCGGGGCCAGCGGAGGAATGCGTTGCCGCCGAGTCGAGCATCCCGGGGACTGAGGCGGGTGGGGCCGAAAAGGCCGAACCTGAGCCCGCCCAGCTATTAACCAACTTCTCCCGGGAGTCGCTCAGCCCGGAAGAAACAGAAAATGTGAACAATTTTAACGATTCTGTATACGCTGGGCTGGGGGGTGGAGACGGGGAGGGGGAAGACCACCAACCCTCGCCCTCTACTTTGGAGCTGGGGTACTTGGAGGACCTGGAGAATTACTTTGGCCAGGTCTCTCCGTGTTCCCTGGCTCCAGGGGCGGAGGAGGAACCTCTTCCGCTGTCGCTTCCTGACCCAGCACCACTTTTAAAAGAGCCCAGTGGTGACTCCTCTTCCGACGATCCTGGGGGTGGGATCGGGGCAGAGTCAGGGTCGGATGGAGTGGCTGGGCTGTTTGTCGTACCTTGTGCGGTCGATGGGCCGGCTGCTGGGGGCGACCTCCCGGAGGGGGATGGGGACTCGGTGGGGGACGAGGGAGAAGATCTTGAGTCCATCGCCAGTGAGGCGGTGGATCTCCTCGTGCCCGCTGCTGAGTCTCCCCTCATTCCTGTAAAGTAACTCCGGGACTTTTGGCCCAGAGCCAGGGTCGCCACAACCGAGCCCATCTGGCCCGGGAAAAATGGTCCGAGCAGGGGCTGCTCATCGCCTCCGTCCGCGCCGCCGCTAAAACCATGGCCGCGGGCGGGCCCTTATCAAAGGCGCAAGGCCTTGAGCTGCGCCGGCTCAAAAGGTTCCTCGCTGGGCTGCTGAAAGAGTGGAGGTCAACAAACGACTCCACTCCCCCACCACAATAGGTTAGGTAGAGGTTGCACTATGCTCCAGTCATGAAGATAACCATAGCCAGCCTCAACATCAACGACGGCAGAGGGGCACGCCGTAGATTTGACAATTTTTCGCTCCTGCGGGAGGGGAAATATGCGTTGTGCTTCCTGCAAGAAACCCACACCGTTCCGGGAGACGAAGCCACGTGGCTCCTGGAATGGCAAGGAGAGGTCCGCATGAGCCACCTCACTACCACTTCTTGTGGGGTGGCCATCTTGCTGGCCCCGCATTTTCAGCCGGAGATCTTGGGGGTCGAGGAGCCCGTGCCAGGCCGCTTGCTGCACGTCACGGTTCGCCTGGGGGACGTGCTGCTCCATCTCGTGAACGTGTACGCCCCTCAGCCCGGCCCGCAGCAAGCGCGTTTCTTCAAAGAAGTGTCCGCTCTTCTTGGCTCCGTCGACGTCGTCGACTGCATTGTCCTCGGGGGGGATTTTAACTGCACCCTCGAGGCGAGGGACCGCTCCGGTGCCCCGCAGAGCATGACGGCGATCGAGAAGTTGAGGGACCTGGTCGGGTCCTTCGACTTGGTGGACGTCTGGCGAAATCTCCACCCCGACTCCAGCGCCTTTACTTGGGTGAGGCCTGGAGTAGGATGGTCCAGAGTCGACCGCCTTTACGTGTCTCGGGCGTACGTTTCCTGCGTCCCGGCGGCCTCCATGCAGCCGGTGCCGTGTTCGGACCACCACCTGGTGTGGGCGGAGCTCGCTTTGCTCCGCGCGAGGACAGGGTCCACGTACTGGCATTTTAACAACCAGCTGCTGGAGGACGTGCGGTTCCAGGATTCGTTCCGTCATTTCTGGGCCGACTGGAGAAGGAAGCAGGGGGGCTTCCCCTCCTTGAGGCTATGGTGAGACGTGGGCAAGGCTCACGTCCGCGTCTTCTCTCAAGAGTACGCGAGGGGGTAGACCAAGAGGCGGGCGGCCAGGGTCGGGCGCCTAGAAAAAGACGTGCTCGACCTGGAGGCCCGTCTCGGTCAAGTTGTCGAGGACCCGGCCCTGTGGACGGTGTACGAAATGAAGAAGGCCGCGCTGAATGACTGGAGCTCGTCGGGTCCCGAGGCGCATTCGTGAGGTCACGGATCCGGTTCCTGCGGGATCTGGACCGCGGCTCCTCCTTCTTCTACTCGCTGGAAAAAAAACAGAGTGTCCGTAAGCAGCTCTTGACGCTGCTGGCCGACGACGGCTCTCTCGTCTCGGATCCGGAGGGCGTCAACAACAGGGCCCGTGAATATTACGGGGCTCTGTTCTCTCCGGAGCCGTCCAGCGAGGAAGCACATAGAGTTTTGTGGGAGGACCTGCCGAAGGTCAGCCCGAATGGCGCCGAAAATCTGGAAGCTCCGCTAAGCCTGGCAGAGCTGACCGGCGCCCTCGACCGGCTCTCGAGGGGAAAAGCCCCGGGGCTGGACGTGGAGTTCCACAGGGTGTTCAATTTTGCCATCCTCGCCTGCCGTCCGGACACGCCATGGCGTACCATCTTGCGGTCCGGAGGAGGCGGGGGTCCCCAATGGAGGGCACTCTACGTGGGAGTCCTCCCAGTATTTATCGGGGACTTGGCCTGGAGGGTGGTGCACGGAGCAGTGCCGTGCAATAAATTTTTAAGCCGCTTCACGGGCTCCCAGGCCGCCTGCAATTTCTGCGGTCTGGAAGAGTCTGTGTTCCATGTTTTTATCGAATGCACGAGGTTACAGCCATTGTTTTATTATTTAAAGGGGCTGCTCCTGAAATTCTGGCTGCACTTCAGTCCCACACTCCTGATCTTTGGGCACCCTGGCGGAGGGGAGCGGGTAGGTCCGAGGTCCTCCTCGTAGGACTGCTCCTGGGCACGGCCAAGGGTTCCATTAACCGGTCCAGGCACCGGGCGGTCAAGGGGGTCGTTCAACCTGACTGCCTGCCTCTCTTCCGCGCGTACATCCGCGTCAGGGTGTCCTTGGAGATGGAGCATGCGGTGTCCACCGGTACGCTCGCGGCCTTCCGCAAGAGGTGGGCACCGGAGGGACTGGAGTGCATCATCACGCCCGGCAACCAAATTTTAATTTGATTTTATGTTTTAAAGTTTAATTTCTTTTAATTGCCGGTGTTTTTAGTGTCCCCTCCCCTTTTATAGGGGGCACTTGGAGAAAAAATATGATTTTAGTGCACAAAAAAAAACTTTAAAAAAAAAACACACAAAAAAAATACAAAAAAAAGAAAAAGAGCCTTGTAAATGTTTGGTGCGTCCCCCAGATCGGGGGGCCACGATTTAATGTTTTAGTTTCCTCCCAAAAGAGTTCTGTGGACAAATGGTGGAGCTTTGGAGGCATGGCCGATTCACTTGGAGCTGTGCTGCTGCGAGAGAAGGAGCTCCCTGCTTTGCTCCTGCCTGGAAGGCCTAGAGTGAACCGTGAGACCAGCCCAGGAAGAGGAGGAAGGGGCTGGCTTACTACAATTCAACGTCCAGAGGGAGAGGAGGAGAGCAGAAAATGTATCATTTATTACTACTACAGAGAGTTGGAGAGGGGGGGAAAAGAACAACAACCTGAGAAAACACCATCCAGTGTGGAAGGAGGGAGAGCCATTTGTACAATCTTCGACAGGTGGGTGTGCTTTGGTGCATTCCCCGAAAGACTTTGTTGTATCGGTGGGGGGAGGGCCGGAACATCGCGGCGGGTGTGTGTGGGTGGAAGTGTGTGTGGGGGTCTTGCTTACAGCTAGGCCCCACACACCATTGAAGCACCCCTCCCCCATTGCCTAGCCTGGGATAGCTGGAGCTACCTGGCTGAAGTATTACTAATCACCCTATTTCACATCGTTGGGAGTGTGTGCCTAGGTGGCTCCAGCTGCCCCAGGTGAAGACATCTTCTCCCCCCACCCGAAAACCATCTACAAGGACTGTGTCTTGATTTTTTTCCATCATCTGGGGAGTGCACCCCAGAAAAATGCCCACCCATCGCTCTGAGGGGAGACCTGCCCTCACAGCTTCCCTCTTTCCCATCCTATCTCTCTCTCTCTGTCACTCTCTCTGTCTCTCCCCTCTCTCTGAGCGCCCCTTTCCTCCTTAAATTAAAGTTAATTAAGGCAACTGAGCAGAGGGAGAAAGGCCCCTCCCCTTAACTAGGGGAGAGGTGTGCCCCATTAAGAGCTCCCTCTGCTCAAAACACCAACGAGGCCAATTAAAGACCATTAAGGCCTGTGACTTTGGGGTGGGTGTAGCCCTTAAAGGGACCCCGTGATGGCGACCCCATCCACGCCGGTGGCAGGGCCAGCTAGGACTTATGCGCAGTCGGCGTCCACATACACGGTGCCACCTGCGCCTCCTGCTGCCCTGCCACCATTCAGACTTATAACAAAAAAACACGGGGTCAAGAGCTACACTCACCCCACAATGAGCATTGAGGAGTGCGTGTGGGCGATGGCTGGGGTAGTCGGCCCCTCGGCCATTGTCGCGGCCTCCAAGATGTTTGGGATGGCTGTATTATTCCTGGGGTCGGAGCGGGCGGTGTCCCTGGCCCTCGAAAAGGCGCAGAGTGTCATCGTGTCGAACGTCCCGCCCTTTGTTCCCGCTGAGCTCCTCCTCCCTCACCTACAACAACTGGGGGAGGTGAGGTCGGGGATCAACCCCATACCGCTCGGCCTCAGGGAGAGCAGTCTGCGCCACGTATTCTCCTTCTGCCGCCAGCACTTTGTCCGGCTGGCGCGGGAGGAGACGACGGAGGGATGTTTTAACGTGGTGCACGAGGGGACTGCCGACCGTGTCTTTTGGACGTCGGACGGCGTGCGGTGCCATGCCTGCAGGGAGGTGGGGCACGTTCGCAACAACTGCTCCACCTCCAAGGCCGCCAAACCACCGAAGGCGGCCAAGGCTGGCGCCACCGCAACCCCTCCCCCTATTTGCGACCGCGTGCCGGGAGCTGTAGGTGCGCGGGCATCGTCGGGGGTCTTTGTTTTCACGGCCTTCGGCGGGGGGGAGGGAGAGCGTCCGATAGGAAAGAAGGCGCGGAGGAAGGAGGAACATTTCGAGGCGGGTCCCCTCAGTGCGCCAGACAGCTTGAACACCGCGCTCAGCCCAACCCTGACACCGGCGAGCGCGGGGTGCCCTGAGCCCATGCCTGAGCCCTTGACCAATATCACAGAGGGGCTCGGGCACGGGCAGGAAAAGAAAAATGGGGGAATGGAGCGGGAGGCCTCGGCAGACATGGAGGTCTCCCTGCCTCCGCGCACCCCCAGGAACAAAAGGAGGCGCCGCTCCAATGAGGCAGAGGGGGAACAACATCCCTCCGCGGAGGAATCGGTGACGGCCGCGTGTCCCGCGTCCCCTACCAGCGCCCCCAAACTGCGCCATAGGCGAGAGGAGTCTGTCCCCGGGGAGGGTGAGACAGTCGAGGCTGCCGAGCCGCTGCCTCCCGGGGATGGCGTGGAAGATCTGCCTGTCGTGGGGGGCGTGGGGCCAGCGGAGGAATGCGTAGCCACCGGATCGAGCGTCCCGGAGACTGAGGCGGGCGGGGCAGAAAAGGCCGAACCTGAGCCCGCCCAGCCTTTATCCAACTTGCCCCGGGATTTGCTTGACTCGGCAAAACTGAAAATGTTAATAATTTTACAGAACATCCACACGCTGGGCCGGGGGGTGGCGGTGGGGAGGGGGAAGAACAACAACCCTCGCCCCCTACTTTGGAGCTGGGGTACTTGGAGGACCTGGAACATTTCTTTGACCGGGTCATTCCGCGTTCCCCGGCTCCTGGGCCGGAGGAGGAACCCCTTCCGCTGTCGCTTCCTGACCCAGCACCGCTTTTAAAAGAGCCCAGTGGGGACTCCTCTGCCGACGATCCTGGGGGTGGGATCGGGGCAGAGCCAGGGTCGGATGGAGCGGCCGGGCCGTTTGCCGTACCTCGTGCGGTCGACGGGCCGGCTGCTGGCGGCGACCTCCCGGAGGGGGACGGGGACCCGGTGGGGGACAAGGGAGAAGATCTCGAGTCCATCGCCAGTGAGGCGGTGGATCTCCTCGTGCCCGCCGCTGAGTCTCCCCTCATTCCTGTAAAGGAACTCCGGGACTTTTTGGCCCAGAGCCAGAGTCGCCACAACTGAGCCCATCTGGCCCGGGAAAAATGGTCCGAGCCGGGGCTACTCATCGCGTCCGTCCGCGCCGCCGCTAAAACCATGGCTGCGGGCGGGCCCTTATCAAAGGCGCAAGGCCTTGAGCTGCGCCGGCTCAAAAAGTTCCTCGCTGGGCTGCTGAAGGAGTGGAGATCAAAAAACGACTCCACTCCTCCCCCACAATAGGTTAGGTAGAGGTTGCACTATGCTTTTGTCATGAAGATAACCATAGCCAGCCTCAACATCAACGGCGGCAGAGAGGCACGCCGTAGATTTAATAAATTTTCGTTCCTGCGGGAGGGGAAATATGCGGTGTGCTTCTTGCAAGAAACCCACACCGTTCCGGGAGACGAAGCCACGTGGCTCCTGGAATGGCAAGGAGAGGTCCGCATGAGCCACCTCACTACCACTTCTTGTGGGGTGGCCATCTTGCTGGCCCCGCATTTTCAGCCGGAGATCTTGGGGGTCGAGGAGCCCGTGCCAGGCCGCTTGCTGCACGTCACGGTTCGCCTGGGGAACGTGCCTCTCCATCTCGTGAACGTGTACGCCCCTCAGTCCGGCCCACAGCAAGCGCGCTTCTTCAAAGAAGTGTCCGCTCTTCTTGGCTCCGTCGACGTCGGCGACTGCATTGTCCTTGGGGGGGATTTTAACTGCACCCTCAAGGCGAGGGACTGCTCCGGTGCCCCGCAGAGCATGACAGCGATGGAGAGGTTGAGGGACCTGGTCGGGTCCTTCGACTTGGTGGACGTCTGGCGAAATCTCCACCCCGACTCCAGCGCCTTTACTTGGGTGAGGCCTGGAGTAGGATGGTCCAGAGTCGACCGCCTTTACGTGTCTCGGGTGTACGTTTCCTGCGTCCCGGCGGCCTCCATGCGACCGGTGCCGTGTTCGGACCACCACCTGGTGTGGGCGGAGCTCGCTTCGCTCCGCGCGAGGACGGGGTCCGCGTACTGGCATTTTAACAACCAGCTGCTGGAGGACGTGCGGTTCCGGGATTCGTTCCGTCATTTCTGGGCCGACTGGAGAAGGAAGCAGGGGGGCTTCCCCTCCTTGAGGCTATGGTGAGACGTGGGCAAGGCTCACGTCCGCGTCTTCTCTCAAGAGTACACGAGGGGGTAGACCAAGAGGCGGGCGGCCAGGGTCGGGGGCCCAGAAAAAGACGTGCTCGACCTGGAGGCCCGTCTCGGTCAAGTCGTCGAGGACCCGGCCCTGCGGACGGTGTACGAAGTGAAGAAGGCCGAGCTGAATGACCTGCAGCTCGTCGGGTCCCGAGGCGCGTTCGTGAGGTCACGGATCCGGTTCCTGCGGTATCTGGACCGCGGCTCCTCCTGCTTCTACTCGTTGGAAAAAAAACAGAGTGTCCGTAAGCAGCTCTTGACGCTGCTGGCCGATGACGGCTCTCTCGTCTCGCATCCGGAGGGCGTCAACAACAATGCCCGTGAATATTACGGGGCTCTGTTCTCTCCGGAGCCGTCCAGCGAGGAAGCACATAGAGTTTTGTGGGAGGACCTGCCGAAGGTCAGCCCGGATGGCGCCGAAAATCTGGAAGCTCCGCTAAGCCTGGCGGAGCTGACCGGCGCCCTCGACCGGCTCTCGAGCGGAAAAGCCCCAGAGCTGGACGGGCTGACCGTGGAGTTCGTTCTGGGACGTCCTGTGGGGCGACTATGCGCGGGTCCTGGGGGAAAGTCTGGCGACTGGGGAGATGCCCCTCTCTTGGCGCAGGGCAGTCATCGTCCTACTGCCGAAGAAGGGCGATCTCCGCCTCCTTAAAAATTGGCGCCCGGTCTCCCTCCTCAGCACGGACTACAAAATCTTCGCCAGGGCGATGTCTGCTCGCCTTGGCGCCGTGCTGGACCACATGATCCACCCCGACCAGTCCTACACGGTCCTGGGCCGGACAATCCACGAAAACATCCATCTGGTCTGGGACCTCATCCATCATTCCCAGGAGGCTGGTCTGTCGGTCGCCTTCCTATCCCTCGACCAAGAGAAGGCGTTCGACAGGGTGGATCACGACAACCTGTTCGGGACTCCGCGCGCTTTCGGGTTCGGGACGCATTTCGTCGCCCGGACCGACTTTTGTACGCCGCCACGGAGTGTCTGATTAAGGTTAACGGGTCCTTGACGGCGCCCCTTCGCTTTGGGACACGAGTGCGCCAGGGATGCCCCATGTCCGGCCAGTTATATGCCATCTGCGTGGAGTCTTTCCTGCGCCTCCTGCGGATGAGGTTGACGGGACTGGCTCTGCAAGGGCCGGGCGTGGAGGTCGTCCTCTCGGCTTACGCCGATGACGTGCTCCTCGCGGTAGAGAATCCCGCTGACCTGCGGAGGATGCGTGAGTGCCAGGAGATTTACTCGGCCGCATCCTCCGCCAGGATCAACTGGGAGAAATGTTCCGGACTCCTGGTGGGTCAGTGGCGGGTGGACTCCCTGCCAGAGGAGCTCAGGCCTTTTGCCTGGAGCACGACCAACTCCTCTATCTGGGAGTCTACCTTAGCCCCGACGAGGAAGCCTGGCCGGCGAGCTGGCAAGAGCTGGAGGCCAAGGTCGCCGCTCGCCTAGGACGCTGGACAGGACTGCTCCGAGTGCTGTCCTACAGGGATCGAGCGCTAGTCATAAACCAGCTGGTGGCCGCCATGTTGTGGTACCGGCTGGTCACTTTGACCCCTACCCCTGCGTTTGTCACCAAGATACAGAAGAAGCTGGTGGACTTCTTCTGGAACAACAGGAAGCACTGGGTCTCTGCCGCGGTCTTGAGTCTCCCGCTTGGGGAGGGCGGTCAGTCGTTGGTGTGTGTCAGCACCCAGCTCGCGACTCTCCGTCTTCAGACCCTGCAGAGATACCTTTACGTCAAGCCCCCTCCTAGGTGGCGTGCTCTGGCGACGTATATCGTCCGCCAGCAGCACGGCCTCAACTACGACACGCAGCTCCTGTTTGTGAGTGTGGGTGGCGTCAGGACCGCCTTCCAGGAGGTGCCTGTCTTTTACAACGAACTCACCAGGGTCTGGAACAAAGTCTCCATCAAGCGCAGCTCTCCACTGAGCCCGTGCCCGAGCCCTGGACCACTATCACAGAGGGGCTCGGGCGCGGGCAGGAAAAGAAAAAGGGAAGAGTGGAGCGGGAGGCCTCAGCAGACATGGAGGTCTCCCTGCCTCCGCGCACCCCCAGGAACAAAAGGAGGTGCCGCTCCAATGAGGCGGAGGGGGAACAACATCCCTCCGCGGAGGAGTCGGTGCCCGCCGCGTGTCCCGCGTCCCCTACCAGCGCCCCGAAACTGAGCCATAGGCGAGAGGAGTCTGTCCCCGGGGAGGGTGAGACAGTCGAGGCTGCCCAGCCTCTGCTTCCCGGGGATGGCATGGAAGATCTGCCTGTCGTGGGGGGCGTGGGGCCAGCGGAGGAATGCGTAGCCGCCGGGTCGAGCGTCCCGGGGACTGAGGCGGGCGGGGCCGAAAAGGCCGAACCTGAGCCCGCCCAGCCTTTATCCAACTTCCCCCGGGATTTGCTCGACTCGGCAAAACTGAAAATGTTAATAATTTTACAGAACATCCACACGATGGGCCGGGGGGTGGCGGCGGGGAGGGGTAAGAACAACAACCCTCTTCCCCTACTTTGGAGCTGGGGTACTTGGAGGACCTGGAACATTTCTTTGACCGGGTCATTCCGCGTTCCCCGGCTCATGGGGTGGAGGAGGAACCCCTTCCGCTGTCGCTTCCTGACCCAGCACCACTTTTAAAAGAGCCCAGTGGGGACTCCTCTGCCGACGATCCTGGGGGTGGGATCGGGGCAGGGCCAGGGCCGGATGGAGCGGCCGGGCCGTTTGCCTTACCTCGTGCGGTCGACGGGCCGGCTGCTGGCGGCGACCTCCCGGAGGGGGACGGGGACTCGGTGGGGGACTCGGGAGAAGATCTCGAGTCCATCGCCAGTGAGGCGGTGGATCTCCTTGTGCCCGCCGCTGAGTCCCCCCTCATTCCTGCAAAGGAACTCCGGGACTTTTTGGTCCAGTGCCGGGGTCGCCGCGACCAAGCCCATCTGGCCCTGGAAAGATGGTCCAAGCCGGGGCTGCACGTCGCGTCCGTCCGCGCCGTCGCTAAAACCATGGCCGCGGGCGGGCCCTTATCAAAGGCGCAAGGCCTTGAGCTGCGTCGGCTCAAAAGGTTCCTCGCTGGGCTGCTGAAGGAGTGGAGGTCAACAAACGACTCCACTCCTCCCCCACAATAGGTTAGATAGAGGTTGCACTATGCTTTTGTCATGAAGATAACCATAGCCAGCCTCAACATCAACGGCGGCAGAGAGGCACAGAGTAGGTTTAACAATTTTTCGCTCCTGCGGGAGGGGAAATATGCGGTGTGCTTCCTGCAAGAAACCCACACCGTTCCGGGAGATGAAGCCACGTGGCTGCTGGAATGGCAAGGAGAGGTCTGCATGAGCCACCTCACTACCACTTCTTGTGGGGTGGCCATCTTTTTGGCCCCGCATTTTCAGCCGGAGATCTTGGGGGTCGAGGATCCCGTGCCAGGCCGCTTGCTGCACATCACGGTTCGCCTGGGGGACGTGCCTCTCCATCTCGTGAACGTGTATGCCCCTCAGGCCGGCCCGCAGCAAACGCGCTTCTTCGAAGAGGTGTCCGCTCTTCTTGGATCCGTCGACGTTGGCGACGGCATTGTCCTCGGGGGGGATTTTAACTGCACCCTCGAGGTGAGGGATCGCTCCGGTGCCCCGCAGAGCATGACGGCGATGGAGAAGTTGAGGGACCTGGTCGGGTCCTTCGACTTGGTAAACGTCTGGCGAAATCTCCACCCCGACTCCAGCGCCTTTACTTGGGTGAGGCCTGGAGTAGGATGGTCCAGAGTCAACCGCCTTTACGTGTCTCGGGCGTACGTTTCCTGCGTCCCGGCGGCCTCCATGTGGCCGGTGCCGTGTTCGGATCACCACCTGGTGTGGGCGGAGCTCGCTTCGCTCCGCGCGAGGACGGGGTCCGCGTACTGGCATTTTAACAACCGGCTGCTGGAGGACGTGCGGTTCCAGGACTCGTTCCGTCGATTCTGGTCCGACTGGAGAAGGAAGCAGGGGGGCTTCCCCTCCTTGAGGCTATGGTGGGACGTGGGCAAGGCTCAAGTCCGCGTCTTATGTCAAGATTACGCGAGGGGGTCGACCAAGAGGAGGGCGGCCAGGATCGGGCGCCTAGAAAAAGAGGTGCTCGACCTGGAGTCCCGTCTCGGTCAAGTCGTCGAGGACCCGGCCCTGCGGACGGTGTACGAAGCGAAGAAGGCCGCGCTGAAGGACCTGCAGCTCGTCGGGTCCCGAGGCGCGTTCGTGAGTTCGCGGATCCGGTTCCTGTGGGATCTGGACCGCGGCTCCCCCTTCTTATACTCGCTGGAAAAAAGACAGAGTGTCCGTAAGCAGCTCTTGACGCTGCTGGCCGACGACGGCTCTCTCGTCTCGGATCCGGAGGGCGTCAACAACAGGGCCCATTAATATTACGGGGCTCTGTTCTCTCCGGAGCCGTCCAACGAGGAAGCGCGTAGAGTTTTGTGGGAGGACCTGCCGAAGGTCGGCCCGGAGTGCGCCAAAAATCTGGAAGCTCCGCTAAGCCTGGCGGAGCTGACCGGCGCCCTCGACCGGCTCTCGAGGGGAAAAGCCCCGGGGCTGGACGTGGAGTTCCACAGGGCGTTCTGGGACGTCCTGGGAGGCGGCTACGTGCGGGTCCTTGGGGAAAGTCTGGCGACCGGGGAGGTGCTCCTCTCTTGGCGCAGGGCAGGCATCGTCCTGCTGCCTAAGAAGGGCGATCTCCGCCTCCTTAAGAACTGGCGCCCGGTCTCCCTCCTCAGCACGGACTACAAAATCTTCGCCAGGGCGATGTCTGCTCGCCTTGGTGCCGTGCTGGACCACGTGATCCACCCCGATCAGTCCTACACGGTCCCGGGCCGGACAATCCACGATAACATCCATCTGGTCCGGGACCTCATCCATTGTTCCCAGGAGGCTGGTCTGTCGGTCGCCTTCCTATCCCTCGACCAAGAGAAGGCGTTCAACAGGGTGGATCACGACTATCTATTCGGAACTCTGCGCGCTTTCGGGTTCGGGACGCATTTCGTCGCCCGGATCCGACTTTTGTACGCCGCCGCGGAGTGTCTGATTAAGGTTAACGGGTCCTTGACGGCTTTCCTTCGCTTTCGGAGAGTGGTGCGCCAGGGATGCCCCATGTCCGGCCAGTTATACGCCGTTTGCGTGGAGCCTTTCCTGCGCATCCTGCGGACGAGGTTGACGGGACTGGCTCTGCAAGAGCCGGGTTTAGAGTTCGTCCTCTCGGCTTAAGCTGATGACGTGCTCCTCACGGTAGAGGATCCCGCTGACCTGCGGAGGATGCGTGAGTGCCAGGAGATTTACTCGGCCGCATCCTCTGCCAGGATCAACTGGGAGAAATGTTCCAGACTCCTGGTGGGTCAGTGGCGGGTGGACTCCCTGCCGGAGGAGCTCAGGCCTTTTGCCTGGAGCACGACCCATCTCCTCTATCTGGGAGTCTACCTTAGCCTCGACGAGGAAGCCTGGCCGGCGAACTGGCAAGAGCTGGAGGCCAAGGTCACCACTCGCCTAGGACGCTGGACAGGACTGCTCCGAGTGCTGTCCTACAGGGGTCGAGCGCTAGTCATAAACCAGCTGGTGGCCGCCATGTTGTGGTACCGGCTGGTCACTTTGACCCCACCCCCTGCGTTTGTCACCAAGATACAGAAGAAGCTGGTGGACTTCTTCTGGAACAACAGGAAGCACTGGGTCTCTGCCGCAGTCTTGAGTCTCCCGCTTGGTGAGGGCGGTCAGTCGTTGGTGTGCGTGAGCACCCAGCTCGCGACTTTACATCTTCAGTCCCTGCAGAGATACCTTTACGTCGAGCCCCCTCCCAGGTGGCGTGCTCTGGTGACGTATATCGTCCGCCAGCAGCAAGGCCTCAGCTACAACACGCAGCTCCTGTTTGTGAGCTTCGGGGGCGTCAGGACCGACTTCCAGGAGCTGCTCGGGAATCCGTACCTCCACGACCGAGGTTTTAGGTGGCGGTCGGACGAGAGGGCTGTGGCAGGTGAGGTGACCAGGGTCAGGGACCTGCTTGATGGCAGAGGAGCGGGCTGGATGGCGCCAGACACGCTGGCGCGGCGTCTAAATTCCGCCAACGTCCGCCGCGCGGCCGATGCCATCGAGTCGCTAAAAACAGCTCTGGGCCCTGACTCCATTAGGTGCATCGAGGAGGCTCAAGCACGTGTGGAGATCCCGTCCGAACTGACCCCCGTCCGGCCGGAATTCCTCATCGGCGCCAAACCCCGAAACCTCCCTCAGGAGCCGGCGCCTCACAACTTGAGCTGCCTCGAGGAAATCCCCTCCGTGCCTTTCAGTTCCGCGCGGAGGGGTTTCCTGTACGGGCTGCTCCTGCACACTCTCAACTTTGCCATCCTCGCCTGCCCTCCGGACACGCCATGGCGTACCACCTTGCCGTCCGGAGGAGGCGGTGGTCCCCGATGGAGGGCACTCTACGCGGGAGTCCTCCCAGTATTTATCGGGGACTGGGCCTGGAGGCTGGTGCACGGAGCAGTGCCTTGCAACAAATTTTTAAGCTAGTTCACAGGCTCCCAGGCCGGCTGCAATTTCTGCGGTCTGGAAGAGTCCGTGTTCCATGTTTTTATTGAATGCACGAAGTTGCAGCCCCTGTTTTATTATTTAAAGGGGCTGCTCCTGAAATTCTGGCTGCACTTCAGTCCCACACTCCTGATCTTTGGGCACCCTGGCGGAGGGGAGCGGGTAGGTCCGAGGGCCTCCTCGTAGGACTGCTCCTGGGCATGGCCAAGGGTGCCATCAGTCGGTCCAGGCAGCAGGCGGTCGAGGGGGATGTTCAACCTGACTGCCTGCCTCTCTTCCGCGCGTACATCCATGCCAGGGTGTCCTTGGAGATGGAGCACGCGGTGTCCACCGGTACGCTCGCGGCCTTCCGCGAGAGGTGGGCACCGGAGGGACTGGAGTGCATCATCACGCCCGGCAACCAAATTTTAATTTGATTTTATGTTTTAAAGTTTCATTTGTTTTAATTGCCGGTATTTTTAGTGTCCCCCTCCCCTTTTATAGGGGGCACTTGGAGGAAAAAATATATGATTTTAGTGCCCAAAAAAAACTTTAAAAAAAAACAAAAACACAAAAAAAATCACAAAAAAGGGCCTTGTAAATGTTTGGTGTGCCCTCCAGATCCGGGGGACACGATTTAAGAATTCATGTTTTAGTTTCCTTCCAAAAGAGTTCTGTGGACCAATGGTGGAGGTTGGAGGCGTGGCCTATTCACTTGGAGCTCTGTTGCTGTGGTGAGAGAAGGAGCTCCCTGCTTTGCTCCTGACTGGAAGGCCTAGAGTGAACCCTGAGACCAGCCCAGGAAGAGGAGGAAGGGGCTGGCTTACTACAATTCAACGTCCAGAGGGAGAGGAGGACAGCAGAAAATGTATCACTTATTACTACTACGGAGCGTTGGAGAGAGGGGGAAAAGAACAACCTGAGAAAACACCATCCAGTGTGGAAGGAGGGAGAGCCATTTGTACAATCTTCGACAGGTGGGTGTGTTTTGGTGCATTCCCCGAAAGACTTTGTTGTATCGGTGGGGGGAGGAAAGAAGACCATCTCGAGGGCCGGAACATCGCGGGGGATGTGTGTGTGTGGAAGTGTGTGTGGGGGTCTTGCTTACAGCTAAGCCCCACACACCACTGAAGCAGCCCTCCCCCATTGCCTAGCCTGGGATAGCTGGAGCTACCTGGCTGAAGTATTACTAATCATCCTATTTAACATCGTTGGGAGTGTGTGCCTAGGTGGCTCCAGCTGCCCCAGCTGAAGACATCTTCTCCCCCCACCCGAAGACCATCTACAAAGACAGTGTCTTGTTTTTTTCCATCATCTGGGGAGTGCACGCCAGAAAAACGCCCACCCAACGCTGTGAGGGGAGACCTGCCCTCGCAGCTTCCCTCTTTCCCATCCCCCACTCTCTCTCTCTGTCACTCTCTCTGTCTCTCCCCTCTGTCTCTGAGAGCCCCTTTACTTCTTAAATTAAAGTTAATTTAGACAACTGAGCAGAGGGAGCAAGGCCCCTCTCCATTCGTTAACTAGGGGAGAGGTGTGCCCCATTAAGAGCTCCCTCTGCTCAAAACACCAACGAGGCCAATTAAAGACCATTAAGGCCTGTGACTTTGGGGTGGGTGTAGCCCTTAAAGGGACCCCGTGATGGCGACCCCATCCACACCGGTGGCAGGGCCAGCTAAGACGTACGCGCAGGCGGCATCCACATACACGGTGCCTCCTGCGCCTCCTGCTGCCCTGCCACCATTTAGACTTATAACAAAAAAACACGGGGTCAAGAGCTACACTCACCCCACAATGAGCATTGAGGAGTGCGTGCGGGCGATGGCTGGGGTAGTCGGCCCCTCGGCCATTGTCGCAGCCTCCAAGATGTCTGGGAATCCTGTATTCTTCCTGGGGTCGGAGCGGGCGGTGTCCCTGGCCCTCGAAAAGGGGCTCACGGTGGGCGGGACATTCCTGCCGGTGGACCCTCTCGAGGCCACCGCGCAGAGGGTCATCATTTCTAACATCCCGCCCTTTGTTCCCGCTGGGCTCCTTCTCCCTCACCTGCACCAACTGGGGGAGGTAAGGTCGGGGATCAACCCCATACCGCTCGGCCTCAGGGATAGCAGTCTGCGCCACGTATTCTCCTTCTGCCGGCAGCACTTTGTCCGGCTGGCACGGGAGGAGACGACGGAGGGATGTTTTAAAGTGGTGCACGAGGGGACTGCCTACCGTGTCTTTTGGACGTCGGACGGCGTGCGGTGCCATGTCTGCAGGGAGGTGGGGCACGTTGGCAAGAACTGCCCCGCCGCCAAGGCCGCCAAACCACCGAAGGCGGCCAAGGCTGGCGCCGCCGCCACCCCTCCCCCTATTTGCGACCGCGTGCCGGGAGCTGTAGGTGCACGGGCATCATCGGGGGCCTTTGCTTTCACGGCCTCCAGCGGGGGGGAGGGAGAGCGTCCGATCGGAAGGAAGGCGCGGAGGAAGGCGAAACATCTCGAGGCGGGTCCCCTCAGTGCGCCAGACAGCTTGAACACCGCGCTCAGCCCAACCCTGTCACCGGCGAGCGCTGGGTGCCCTGAGCCCGTGCCCGAGCCCTTGACCAATATCACAGAGGGGCTCGGGCGCGGGCAAGAAAAGAAAAAAGGGGGAGTGGAGCGGGAGGACTCGGCAGACATGGAGGTCTCCCTGCCTCCGTGCACCCCCAGGAACAAAAGGAGGTGCCGCTCCGATGAGGCGGAGGGGGAACAACATCCCTCCGCGGAGGAGTCGGTGCCCGCCGCGTGTCCCGCGTCCCCCACCGGCACCCCCAAACTGCGCCGTAGGCGAGAGGAGTCTGTCCCCGGGGAGGGTGAGACAGTCGAGGCTGCCCAGCCTCTGCCTCCCGGGGATGGCGTGGAAGATCTGCCTATCGTGGGGGTCGTGGGGCCAGCGGAGGAATGCGTAGCCGCCGGGTCGAGCGTCCCGGGGTCTGAGGCGGGCGGGGCCGAAAAGGCCGAACCTGAGCCCGCCCAGCCTTTATCCAACTTCCCCCGGGAGTCGCTCGACTCGGCAGATACTGAAAATGTTAATAATTTTACAGAACATCCACACGCTGGGCCGGGGGGTGGCGGCGGGGTGGGGGAAGAACAACAACCCTCGCCCCCTACTTTGGAGCTGGGGTACTTGGAGGACCTGGAGAATTTCTTTGGCCAGGTCTCTCCAGGTGCCCCGGCTCCTGGGGCGGAGGAGGAATCCCTTCCGCTGTCGCTTCCTGACCCAGCACCGTTTTTAAAAGAGCCCAGTGGGGACTCCTCTGCCGACGATCCTGGGGGTGGGATCGGGGCAGAGCCAGGGCCGGTTGGAGCGGCCGGGCCATTTGCTGTACCTCGTGCGGTCGACGGGCCGGCTGCTAGCGGCGACCTCCCGGAGGGGGACAGGGACTCGGTGGGGGATGAGGGAGAAGATCTCGAGTCCATCGCCAGTGAGGCAGTGGATCTCCTCGTGCCCGCCGCTGAGTCCCCCCTCATTGCTGCAAAGGAACTCCGGGACTTTTTGGTCCAGAGCCAGGGTCGCCGCAACCGAGCCCATCTGGCCCTGGAAAGATGGTCTGAGCCGGGGCTACTCATTGCGTCCGTCCGCGCCGCCGCTAAAACCATGGCCGCGGGCGGGCCCTTATCAAAGGCGCAAGGCCTTGAGCTGCGCCGGCTCAAAAGGTTCCTCGCTGGGCTGCTGAAGGAGTGGAGGTCAACAAACGACTCCACTCCCCCTCCCACAATAGGTTAGATAGAGGTTGCACTATGCTTTTGTCATGAAGATAACCATAGCCAGCCTCAACATCAACGGCGGCAGAGAGGCACACCGTAGATTTAACAATTTTTTGCTCCTGCGGGAGGGGAAATATGCGGTGTGCTTCCTGCAAGAAACCCACACCGTTCTGGGAGACGAAGCCACGTGGCTCCTGGAATGGCAAGGAGAGGTCCGCATGAGCCACCTCACTACCACTTCTTGTGGGGTGGCCATCTTGTTGGCCCCCCATTTTCAGCCGGAGATCTTGGGGGTCGAGGAGCCCGTGCCAGGCCGCTTGCTGCACGTCACGGTTCACCTGGGGGACATGCCGCTCCATCTCGTGAACGTGTACGCCCCACAGCCCGGCCCGCACCAAACGCACATCTTCGAAGAAGTGTCCGCTCTTCTTGCCTCCGTCGATGTCGGCGACTGCATTATCCTCGGGGGGAATTTTAACTGCAGCCTCAAGGCGAGGGACCGCTCCGGTGCCCCGCAGAGCATGACGGCGATGGAGAAGTTGAGGGACCTGGTCGGGTCCTTTGACTTGGTGGACGTCTGGCGAAATCTCCACCCCGACTCCAGCGCCTTTACTTGGGTGAGGCCTGGAGTAGGATGGTCCAGAGTCGACTGCCTTTACATGTCTCAGGCGTACGTTTCCTGCGTCCCGGTGGCCTCCATGCGACCGGTGCCGTGTTCGGACCACCACCTGGTTTGGGTGGAGCTCGCTTCGCTCCGCGCGAGGTCGTGGTCCGCGTACTGGCACTTTAACAACCGGCTGCTGGAGGACGTGCGGTTCCAGGACTCGTTCCGTCGATTCTGGTCCGACTGGAGAAGGAAGCAGGGGGGCTTCCCCTCCTTGAGGCTATGGTGGGACGTGGGCAAGGCTCACGTCCGCGTCTTCTGTCAAGAGTACACGAGGGGGTCGACCAAGAGGCGGGCGGCCAGGGTCGGGCGCCTAGAAAAAGAGGTGCTCGACCTGGAAGTCCGTCTCGGTCAAGTCGTCGAGGACCCGGCCCTGCGGACGGTGTACGAAGCGAAGAAGGCCGCGCTGAAGGACCTGCAGCTCGTCGGGTCCCGAGGCGCGTTCATGATGTCGCGGATCCGGTTCCTCCGGGATCTGGACCGCGGCTCCTCCTTCTTCTACTCGCTGGAAAAAAGAGAGAGTGTCCGTAAGCAGCTCTTGACGCTGCTGGCCGACAACGGCTCTCTCGTCTCGAATCCGGAGGGCTTCAACAACAGGGCCCGTGAATATTACGGGGCTCTGTTCTCTCCGGAGTCGTCCAGCGAGGAAGCACGTAGAGTTTTGTGGGAGGAACTGCCGAAGGTCGGCCCGGAGGGCACCGAAAATCTGGAAGCTCCGCTAAGCCTGGCGGAGCTGACCGGCGCCCTCGACCGGCTCTCGAGGGGAAAATCCCCGGGGCTCAACGGGCTGACCGTGGAGTTCCACAGGGCGGTCTGGGACGTCCTGGGGGCGACTACGCGCGTGTCCTGGGGGAAAGTCTGGCGACCGGGGAGATGCCCCTCTCTTGGCACAGGGCAGTCATCGTCCTGCTGCCTAAGAAGGGCGATCTCCGCCTCCCTAAGTACTGGCTCCCAGTCTCCCTCCTCAGCACGGACTACAAAATGTTCGCCAGGGCGATGTCTGCTCGCCTTGGCGCCGTGCTGGATCACATGATCAACCCCGACCAATCCTATACGGTCCGGGCCGGACAATCCACGATAACATCCATCTGGTCCAGGACCTCATCCATCATTCCCAGGAGGCTGGTCTGTCGGTCGCCTTCCTATCTCTCAACCAAGAGAAGGCGTTCGACAGGGTGGTTCACGACTATCTGTTCGGAACTCTGCGCGCTTTCGGGTTCGGGACGCATTTCGTCGCCCGGATGCGACTTTTGTACGCCGCCGCGGAGTGTCTGATTAAGGTTAACGGGTCCTTGACGGCGCCCCTTCGCTTTAGGAGAGGGGTGCGCCAGGGATGCCCCATGTCCGGCCAGTTATATGCCATCTGCGTGGAGCCTTTCCTGCGCCTCCTGCGGACGAGGTTGATGGGACTGGCTCTGCAAGGGCATCGGCATGGAGGTCGTCCTCTCGGCTTACGCCGATGACGTGCTCCTCGCCGTAGAGGATCCCGCTGACCTGCGGAGGATGCGTGAGTGCCAGGAGATTTACTCGACCGCATCCTCCGCCAGGATCAACTGGGAGAAATGTTCCAAACTCCTGGTGGGTCAGTGGCGGGTGGACTCCCTGCCGGAGGAGCTCAGGCCTTTTGCCTGGAGCATGACCCATCTCCTCTATCTGGGAGTCTAGACGAGGAAGCCTGGCCAGCGAACTGGCAAGAGCTGGAGGCCAAGGTCGCCGCTCGCCTAGGGCGCTGGACAGGACTGCTCTGAGTGCTGTCCTACAGGGGTCGAGCGCTAGTCATAAACCAGCTGGTGGCCGCCATGTTGTGGTACCGGCTGGTCACTTTGACCACTCCAACTGCGTTTGTCACCAAGATACAGAAGAAGCTGGTGGACTTCTTCTGGAACAACAGGAAGCACTGGGTCTCTGCCGCGGTCTTGAGTCTCCCGCTTGGGGAGGGCGGTCAGTCGTTGGTCTGCGTCAGCAACCAGCTTGCAACTTTCCGTCTTCAGACCCTGCAGAGATACCTTTACGTCGAGCCCCCTCCCAGGTGGCGTGCTCTGGCGACGTACTTCTTCCGCCAGCAGCACGGCCTCAACTACGACACGCAGCTCCTGTTTGTGAACTTGGGGGGTGCCAGGACCGCCTTCCAGGAGCTGCCTGTCTTTTACAAGGAACTCACCAGGGTCTGGAACAAAGTCTCCACCAAGCGCAACTCTCCACCGGCTGGAGTGGCGGCTGTCCTGCAGGAGCCGCTGCTCAGGAATCCGTACCTCCACGACCGAGGTTTTAGGTGGCGGTCGGACGAGAGGGCTGTGGCTGGTGAGGTGACCAGGGTCAGGGACCTGCTCGATGGCGGAGGAGTGGGATGGATGGCTCCAGACACACTGGCGTGGCGCCTAAATTCTGCCAACGTCCGCCACGCGGCCGATGCCATCGAGTCGCTAAAAACAGCTCTGGGCCCCGACTCCATTAGGTGCATCGAGGAGGCTCAAGCACGTGGGGAAATCCCGACCGAACTGACCCCCGTCCGGACGGAATTCCTCATCGGTGCCAAACCCCGGAACCTCCCTCGGGAGCCGGCGCCTCACAACTTGAGCCGCCTCGAGGAAATCCCCTCCGTGCCTTTCAGTTCCGCGCGGAGGGGTTTCCTGTACGGACTGCTCCTGCACACTTTCAACACTTGCCATCCTCGCCTGCCGTCCGGACACGTCATGGCGTACCATCTTGCCATCCGGAGGAGGCGGGGGTCCCCGATGGAGGGCACTCTACGCGAGAGTCCTCCCACTATTTATCGGGGACTTGGCCTGGAGGGTGGTGCACGGAGCAGTGCCGTGCAATAAATTTTTAAGCCGGTTCACGTGCTCCCAGGCCGCCTGCAATTTCTGCGGTCTGGAAGAGTCTGTGTTCCATGTTTTTATTGAATGCACGAGGTTGCAGCCCCTGTTTTATTATTTAAAGGGGCTGCTCCTGAAATTCTGGCTGCACTTCAGTCCCACACTCCTGATCTTTGGGCACCCTGTGTGGAGGGGAGCGGGTAGTTCCGAGGGCCTCCTCGTAGAACTGCTCCTGGGCACGGCAGCGGGCGGTTGAGGGGGTCGTTCAACCTGACTGCCTGCCTCTCTTCCGCTCTTACATCCGGTCCAGGGTGTCCTTGGAGATGGAGCATGCGGTGTCCACCGGTACACTCGCGGCCTTCAGCAAGAGGTGGGCACCGGAGGGATTGGAGTGCATCATCACGCCCGGCAACCAAATTTTAATTTGATTTTATGTTTTAAAGTTTAATTTGTTTTAATTGCCGGTGCTTTTAGTGTCCCCCTCCCCTTTTATAGGGGGCACTTGGAGAAAAAAATATGATTTTAGTGCCTAAAAAAAAAACTTAAAAAAAAACAAAAAAAAAATACAAAAGACAAATAAAAAGGGCCTTATAAATGTTTGGTGCATCCCCCAGATCAGGGGGCCACGATTTAATGTTTTCGTTTCCCCCAAAAGAGTTCTGTGGACCAATGGTGGAGCTTTGGAGGCGTGGCATATTCAGTTGGAGCTGTGCTCTGGTGAGAGAAGGAGCTTGCTGCTAAAGTTCCTGGCTGGAAGGCCTAGAGTGAGCCCTAAGACCAGCCCAGGAAGAGGAGGAATGGGCTGGCTTACTACAATTCAACGTCCAGAGGGAGAGGAGGAGAGCAGAAAATTTATCAACTTATTACTACTACAGGGAGTTGGAGAGAGGGGGGAAAAGAACAACCTGAGAAAACACCATCCAGTGTGGAAGGAGGGAGAGCCATTTCTACAATCTTCGACAGGTGGGTGTGTTTTGGTGCATTCCCCGAAAGACTTTGTTGTATCGGTGGGGGGAAGAACAAGACCTTCTCGAGGGCCGGAGCATCGCGGGGCGTGTGTGTGTGTGGAAGTATGTGTGGGGGTCTTGCTT
>NW_027252434.1:0-25304 GCF_044704955.1 Pristiophorus japonicus
AAAACACTAGTTAGACCACAGCTAGAGTACTGCGTGCAGTTCTAGTCACCACATTACAAGAAAGATGTGATTGCACTAGAGAGGGTACAGAGGAGATTACGAGGATGTGGCCTAGACTGGAGAATTTTAGCTATCAGGAAAGATTAGATAGGCTGGGGTTGTTTTCTCTGTAACAGAGGAGACTGAGTGGAGACCTTATTGAGGCGTATAAAATTATGAAGGGCTAAGATAAAGTGGATAGGAAGGACCTATTTACTTTAGCAGAGGGGTCAACAACCAGGGGTCATAGATTTAAAGTAATTGGGAGGAGGTTTAGAGGGGATTTGAGGGGAAATGTTTTCACCCAGAAAGTGGTGGGAGTCTGGAACTCACTGCCTGAAACGGTGATAGAGGCAGAAACCCTCATTACATTTAAAAAGTACTTGGATATTCAATTGAAGTGCCGTAACCTACGAGGCTACGGACCAAGAGCTGAAAAGTGGGATTAGCCTGGATAGCTTTTTGTCGGCCGGCACGGACACGATGGGCTGAATGGCTTCCTTCTGTGCTGTAGATTTCTATGATGCCATGATAGAGTAGGTATTCTGCAACGAGTGTCTCACCTCCCGACTCCCCAAAGCTATTCCACCACCTTACAATATGCACAAATCAGGAGTGTGATGGAATACTCTCCACTTGCCTGGATGGGTGAAGCTACAGCACTCAAGAAGCTTGACATAACCCAGGACAAAGCAGTCTATTTGATCTGCCGTGACCTCCAAGTCACGTGCCATCTCAACTTGTGAATGCTGTCGAACTTAAATATAACAAACCCCTTTGTGACTAGCAGAAAAAAATCGTTACATCAAGGTGTTCACTACAGTAGGGTTTGATGATTTACTGCATCAGATAAATGAATAAATGACGAATTTCAATTGAACATCATTTTAATCAATTAGAAAAAAAGAAAACAGAACTTGCATTTATATAGTGCCTTTCCCAAGCTCAGGCTGTCCCAAAGCGCATTACAGCCAATTAAGTACTTCTGAAGTGTAGTCACTATCGTAATACAGTATAGAAAAATGTTTAAAGAAAACTCTACAGCATAGATTGCTTCCTATTATTCATGCTTTTCTCAATGCATGCTGTTTCGACCTTGTTAACCAGTCCAAAGGATCTGCAACTCCAGGTAATGACTGTATTAAGTTTTACACAGTTGTGATTGCCTTTCTAAACTCATCCAGCAAAGAAAAAACTTTGCCTTCCACGCCCTTTTCAACAGAAGTTTCCTCACCACCTCCCCAACTGTGTCACTGGTATTGTTTAGTTTGGTTTAATGTTCTAAATGCCACAAATATCCATTTGCAACAATACAACAGCTCCTCAGTTAAGGGCTTAAGACACCTTCACCTAGCCTGGTGAAGAAAATTACCGCTCGAGTTAGGGATACAGAGAAACAAACTGAATTGCCATTAAATTTGCAGTAAGCAAAAAAAAAGCAGCTGGATGAAAGTTACTACTTGTGGAAAACATGCTAATGCTAATAGTTAAATCCAACCTATGCATTAAATTATTCATATACATACACTGTTCTAGCTAATCAACACATTTCTAACAGATTCTTTTTAGAAGTAATATTCATATGCTAATTGGTATAATGTGCCATGCCAATTTTTTCTGCAATTTTGCTACTGCTGTTATGTCACTTAACCACAGCTTTTAGAGCAAACAGAAAGAGGAAATCGTTTGAGTTTTCAGAAAGAGAACCTGGATTAAATCGGTGTGATTTACTTGTTTTGCTCTCAATTTTCTTCTCTTATTTCCTCCGTCCTGAAGAGTGTGGGGGGTCCTGGCTGCCATCCACTACCTTGTCCATTTGCCCATTCTTTGGCCTCAATTTTGGCGCACTTACCGGAGTTGCGCCACTTTTCTCTGTTCCAAAGTGCGGCAAAAAATTTCCTTCCCACTTTGGCCGCTGTCCGGCCTCTTCCCTGTAGTCAAGTCAGGGGTGGAGCCAAGCGTTCTGCGCCGAAAACTGTGCCGGGAAGTCTGCACATGCGCAGTGGCGTGTCCGTTACGCAGTAGCTCCTCGCCCCCAGCCTCTCCGTGTGCTTGCTGTAGCCGCTCTGTGGGACCCGATGCTGGCCACTGGAATCACTCCCGTCCCTAGCCCAGGCTGAGTGGCCTCCCGGTGCGATTTCTAAGAGATCGATCACACCGGGAGGCCGCTCGGCCAGGGCTAGTGCTGGGCGGGCAGGAGAACTGATGATTCACTCCTGCCTGGATGATTTCTATCAGTTCTCTTGCCCGCCCGTCACTAGCCCTGGCCGAGTGGCCTCCCGCAACGGCTGGCTCACTGCCTTCCCGGGGCGAGTTTGAAGATGAAGGTAGGACTTACTTCAATTTTTTATTTCTTATTGAATTCTTATTACTTATTGTTTGCAAGGTTTGGTGGTTTGTAAGGCTTGGTGGTTTAGATGCAGGCAGGTTCCTCTCCGCTTCCCATCCCTATCCCAGGCAGAATGGCCTCCGACGTTCCTACCTGCGCCGATTTCTTTAACTCTCCGCAAGGGTTTTCTGAAATGGCCACATACGTTGGCCTAAGTAGTTTTGGAGTAACTATTAGTTGGCCAAAGTTGCCTAAATGGGCAGAACTGGCATAGGTAGCTGGTAACGCCCCCTTTTGAGAAAAAACTAAACTAAAAAAATTGTAACGAACTCAGTTACACTGCTGCAAATTGATTGGGGAAAATGGGGCTTTTTAAGTTACGCCAGAAAATCCAAGTTACTCCAAAAAAAACGGAGCAACTCCTGGCTAAAATTGAGCCCTTTATATTTAAGCCTTGACGATGCCAGTGGGATTTATCACAGACGAGCCCAATCACGTATCACCCCAAATGTATTTTTTGGTACAAATATTCGATAACTATTAAGAGCTGGACCCATGGACATTTTGTTCTTCCACAATTCACCAGCACGGTGGATAATTGGAATGCTCCTACTGTAACCTTGATTTTGATCAGCTGACTCAACACAAACTAGGGACTGAGCCTGGGATCATCCAGGTATGTGTGGCTCAGGTCCACAGTGGATCAAGCATCCACCCACTGAGCAATTAGTGGAGCTTTGTCATTTTTATCAATGACGACACAACATGCATCAGAGATGTTGTGACATAAGGTCACTAGAAAATTGTAACTTTCCAATTGCATTTTCCCTTAAATATACTCTAAAAATCTCCAATCTTTGTAAGAAGCCTCTTCAAATACCAAATATGTTAATTAAAGTGCTTCATATGTCGATTTAACAATGGTGACCACAGTTCAAACTAAATTTATTGGCAGTGAAATAAAGACCTGCATTTATATAGTGCCTTTCATAAGAACAGAAGAATAGGAGCAGGAGTCGGCCATGTGGCGTCTCGAGCCAGCTCGGCCATTTAATACGATCATGGCTGATCCGATCATGGATTCAGGTCCCCTTCCCTGCCCGCTCCCCATAACCCCTTAATCCCTTATCGGTTAAGATGCTGTCTATCTCGGTCTTAAATTTATTCAATGTCCCGGCTTCCACAGCTCTCTGAGGCAGCGAATTCCACAGATTTACAACCCTAAGAAATTTCTCCTCATCTCAGTTTTAAATGGGCGGCTCCTTATTCTATGATTATGCCCCATAGTTCTAGTCTCCCCTATCAGTGGAAACATCCTCTCTGCATCCACCTTGTCAAGTCCCCTCATAATTTTATACGTTTCAAGATCACTTTCATTCTTCTGAATTCCAATGAGTAGAGGCCCAACTCCTCAACCTTTCCTCATAAGTCAACCCCCTAACCTTTCCTCATAAGTCAACCCCCTCATCTCCAGAATCAACCTAGTGAACCTTCTCTGAACTGCCTCCAAAGCAAGTATATCCTTTTGTAAATATGGAAATGAAAACTGTACACAACATTCCAGGTGTGGCCTCACCAATACCTGTATAACTGTAGCAAGACTTCCCTGCTTTTATACTCCATCCCCTTTGCAATAAAGGCCAAGATTCCATTGGCTTTCCTGATCACTTGCTGTATCTGCATACTAACCTTGTGTGTTTCATGCACAAGTACTCCCAGGTCCCGATGTACTGCAGCACTTTGCAATCTTTCTCTATTTAAATAATAACTTGCCCTTTGATTTTTTTTCTGCCAAAGTGCATAACCTCACACTTTCCAATATTATACTCCATCTGCCAAATGTTTGCCCACTCACTTATCCTGTCTATGTCCTTTTGTAGATTTTTTTTGTGTCCTCCTCACACATTGCTTTTCCTCCCATCTTTGTATCGTCAGCAAAATTGGCTACGTTACACTCGGTCCCTTCTTCCAAGTCGTTAATACAGATTGTAAATAGTTGGGGTCCCAGCACTGATCCCTGTGACACCCCACTAGTTACTGATTGCCAACCCGAGAATGAACCATTTATCCCGACTCTCTGTTTTCTGTCCTCTATCCATGCTAATATATTACCCCCAACCCCATGAACTTTTATCTTGTGCAGTAATCTTTTATGTGGCACCTTGTCAAATGCCTCTGGAAGTCCAAATACACCACATCCACCGGTTCCCCTTTATCCACCTTGCTCGTTACATCCTCAAAAGAATTCCAGAAAATTTGTCAAACATGACTTTTCCTTCATAAATCCATGCTGACTCTGCCTGACTGAATTATGCTGTTCCAAATGTCATGCTGCTGCTTCTTTAATAATGGACTAACATTTTCCCAACCACAGATGTTAGGCCAACTGGTCTATAATTCCCTGCTTTTTGTCTGCCTCCTTTATTAAATAGGGGCGTTACATTTGCAGTTTTCCAATCTGCTAGGACCTCCCCAGAATCCAGGGAATTTTGGTAAATTACAACCAATGCATCCGCTATCCCGGCCGCTACATCTCTTAAGACCCTAGGATGCAAGCCATCAGGTCCAGGAGATTTATCCGTCTTTAGTCCCATTATCTTACTGAGTACCACCTCCTTAGTGATTGTGATTGTGATAAGTTTCCCCCCCCTCACCCCCATACTCCCTTGACTATCCACTGTTGGGATATTGTTTGTGTCCTCTACTGTAAAGACTGATACAAAATATTTGTTCAGAGTTTCTGCCATCGCCATGTTCCCCATTACTAATTCCCCGGTCTCGTCCTCTAAGGGACCAACATTTACCTTAGCTACTCTTTTTTTTAATATATACCTATAGAAACTCTTGCTATCTGTTTTTATATTTCGTGATAGTCTATCTTCCCTTTCTTAATCATTTTTTTTTAAGTCATTCTTTGCTGGCTTTTAAAAGCTTCCCAATCTTCTGTCCTCCCACTAGTGTTTTTTAGTTAGCCACAGATGACTCTCTTTTCTTTTACACCTTTTTCTCCTCACTAGAATATATTTTTCTCGAGAGTTGTGAAATATCTCCTTAAATGTACGCCACTGTTCATCAACCGTCCTACACTTTAAATCTATTTTCCCAGTCCACTTTAGCCAACTCTGCCCTCATACCTTCATAGTCTCCTTTATTTAAGCTTAGTACGCTGGTTAGAGATCCAACTTTCTCACCCTCCATCTAAATTTGAAATTCAACCATGCTATGATCACTCATTCCAAGGGGATCCTTTATTCGGAAATTGTCTATTAATCCTGTCTCATTACACAAGACCAGATCCAAGATAGCCTGCCCCCTGGTTAGTTCTGTTACATACTGCTCAAAGAACCCGTCCCTTATGCACTCTATGAACTCTTCCTCAAGGCTACCCTGACCAATTAGATTTTTCCAATCGATATAGAGGTTAAAATCACCTGTGATTATTGCTGTTCCCTTTTTACAAGCCCCCACTATTTCCTGGTTTATACTCCGACCAGTTTAATGGGGAGAGTGAAAGGGGAGGGAGGCAGAAAGGGGAGTGAGGCAGAAAGAGGAAGAGAGAGAGCGAGAGAGAGAAGGGGAGAATTTGTTCGGCCCAAACTATTTTTTGGAAGCCATGTTTTTAATTTTTAATGAGTCCTTCCCTTTTCTCGTCATTATAAAGCATACCTCTTACGATCCCTTCTGGAATCTTACGAATAATGGATGTCAATCTGATAGGTCTGCAGTTCCCTGGGTCTGATTTGTCCTCTTTTTAAAAGAAAGGGAACTTCACGAGCTAGCTTCCAGTCTAAGAGAACTATCCATCACTCTGTTGAACTGTTGAAGATCTGGAACAGCATCTGTCCCATCTTTTTAATCACCCTTCGATGGATATTATTCAGACCTGGAGCCCCATGAATTTGGAGCTTTTTTAATCAATCCAAGATGACATTACTATCTATTTTAATATCAACACAGAGCATGCCCCATCTGGAACCTAAGCCTCATCTACAGGAGTATAGGCTGATGTGAAAGTCATTTAGCAGCTCTACCACAACCTGAGAATCAGTTTGAATCTGCCCTTCAGCATCCTTTAGTGGACATATATGATCCTTAATGGTCTTCTGACATAGTTGAAAAAGCTTGTGTTATTACTGTCACAATTACGCAACGTCTTCTTTTCTTGAGATTCTTGGCTACTCTTATGGCTGTTTGTTTTTCGCTTAATTGTGTGCAATACTTTTCCCTGTTCTCCTGTGAGTTAAATACCTTAAGTGTGCAGAATGTCTTCTATTTCAATTGAATTGGCCTCTGCACATTCCTGGTCAACCATAATGCTTTTGTTTTGCCATGTGCCCTTCTTTTAACCATTCGGACATACATGGCTTCATTCTGTTTGAGAATAGTTTTGTCCTCAGTACTTGATTGTCTATCGAGTAGGGTTGCCAGTCAATGTTTGCCAGATCCTCAGGCAATTTTGTAAAGTTAGCCCTTTTAAAATTTGGGACCAGCAGGAGATTGATTGGCTGCAGCCTTAGATCGGCCAATAAGATTAAACCCAATTATATTATGATCAGTACTGGCTAGGTGTTGCCCCACATGGAGAGAGAGAGAGAGAGCATTCATGGATAGACGTACTAGCAAATCACTGAAGAGGGAGAAAGTCAGCATAACAGCCCTGCCCTTGGCTGGGAACAAAGAGTACCGGACAAAAAGGGCACATCAGCAGAAGTTAGGTTTTAATGGAGAGATTGCCACGACTAGGCCAAGGAGCTAGAATTGCAAGCTAAAACACAGGAGTTCAGTTTTTGCAATTGAAAGTTATCTGGAAAGGAAGATGTTAGAGACAAGGCAATTGTTTTATTTTTCACTCCCCTTTGTCAAGGAGAGAAGAAACTTGAAGTTGCTTTGACTGTTACTCTATATATTCATTTGCTCAACATGAAATAAAGCAGCTTAAGGATTCATATCTGGCCTCATCTCAACAAGGTATTTTCACAATCAAAAAGGTTGGAGAAGCATACGAGAGCACGTGAAAGACATATCCAGTTCAGATCACAAGGGGGTCCTACTGTTACACCCCCAGGTTATGCTACTGTATAATTAGGTATTTGGGCAGAATGGGCACATTCTGAAGGGAAGCTGCTCGGACCACTCAGAGGCACAAGCATTAGCATATCTGGGAGAATATTTAAGGTAGACTTAAAACTTAATAGTCTTGCTGCGCCTCAGCCACCGCAGATAACGTTTCAATCGAAGGTCACCACATGGCTAACTGCGCTCATTTATCACTGTTCTTTAATTTTGGGGTTTGTTAGTTGGCTTCGTTCTGGAGGCCTGCGGTGCTTCGTGGCTCAGCCACCCACCAAATGCTGTCTGATTCAGTGGTGCTATGCTTCAGCTTCCAATCTTGCTCAGAAACCAGAGAATAAATACAGTGGCAATACACTTAACAAATTTACTTCAATCAATTGAATATGGAACCTCTTTTGGTCTTCTAACTTCAGCTCTCAAGTTATTTTAGGCTGACCTATCTGACTTGAATTAACTCTGCCCGCCTAAACTTGGACTGTTTCAGCTTTGTTTGCCTAACTGGCAGGACTACTGAAAGGAGAGCCTTGTTGACTTCTGCTGACAACTCTGCCCAACTGACTGTCTTTGGGACAAAGGATAGCCCTTTTTATAACAAAGAAACCATTTTTCCAGATTCAAAGCTCAACGTCCAGTTAAGAAGAATTAAATGGGTCACACGAGACCCTTCCAATGTGTCAATCATGTTTTATAGACTCGTTAGGAATAATGATGAATGGTCAATTGTTGACATGTTTATATTTCTTAACATCCATTGTAAGATAAACTCAGCTAAGACAATAAAACCAGCTTTCATATTCTGGTAAAGGCCATCTCTGTGGGTTCACTTGACAAGTTTCACAAAGTACCCCAAATACCAAGAAGGCAATTTTACAATACCTCTGGTGATGCTGCTCCCAGTCATTTTATAGGAGATACTTTATCAAGACTCAGGTTTCCAGAATTCCACAACTGGCTTAAGAAGCCCGCTATACTACAGCTTCCCAAGATTAATTACCGTGTACTAGGATGCTATAATATGAGGCACATAGAGAATTATGGACTCCAAAAGTATCTAAAAGATTTGTACTTAGATTTGATGTGATGTGGCCTCAATTAGCTTCATAAGAGTACATATATATGTAATTAACACACGTCAGACTAGGCTCTTTGTGTCAGAAGGATGTGGGTTCACACTTCACTGCAGTGACTTGAGCTGCACAGTGTGAGTGTTGCAATGTCATGTTTCAGATGAGACATTAAATCGAGGCGCATGTGCAAAAACTTCAATCTCCCCTGGAATAGAGTCCAAATGTATTCCAGGTTTTTAAAAAATTCATGCCTGGTATGTGGGCGTCACTGCCAAGGCCAGCGTTTATTGCCCATCCCTAATTGCCATCGAGAAGGTGGTGGTAAGACACCTTCTTGAACCGCTGCAATCTGCGTGATGAAGGTAATCCCACAGTGCTTTTAGGGAGGGAGTTCTAGGATTTTGACCCAGCAACGATGATATATTTCCATGTCAGGATGGTGTGTACCTTGGATGGGAACTTATAGGTGATGGTGTTCCCATGTGCCTGCTGTCCTTGTACATCTAGGTGGTACAGGTCGCGGGTTTGGGAGATGCTGTCGAAGAAGCTTTGCCGTTTTGCAAAAATGCATCATGTAGATGGTACACGCTGCAGCCACGGTTCTCAGGTGGTGTAGGGAGTGAAGGTTTAAGGTAGTGGATGGGGTGCCAATCAAAGTGGAGAATATTCCATCATACTCCTGATTTATGCATTGTAGATGGAGGAAAGGCTTTGGGGAGTCAGGCGGTGAGACACTCGCTGCAGTATACCCAGTCTCTGACCTGTGCTTGTAAACACAGTATTTATGTGGCTGGTCCAGTTAAGTTTCTGGTCAAAGGTGGCCCCCAGGATGTTGATGGTGGGGGATTCAGTGATGGTAATACTGTTGAATGTCAAGGGGTGGTAGTTGACTCTCGCTTGTTGGACATATTGCCTGGCACTTGTGTGGCACAAATGTTACTTGCCACTTATCAGCCCAATCCTGAATGTCATCCCGGTGTTGCTGCATGTAGGCATGGACTGCTTCATTTTCTGAGGAGTTGTAAATGGAACTGAACACTGTGCAATCATCAGCAAATGTCCCCACTTCTGACCTTATGAGGGAGGGAAGCTCACTGATGAAGCAGCTGAAGATAGTTCGGCCAAGGAAACTGCCCGACGAACTCCTGCAACGATGTCCTGGGGTTGAGGTGATTGATCTCCAACAACCACAACCGTTTTCCTTTGTGCTTGGTATGCCTCCAGCCAGTTGAGAGTTTTTCCCCTGATTCCTATTGACTTCAATTTTACTAGGGCTCCTTGATGCCACACTCAGTCAAATACTGCCTTAATATCAAGAGCAGTTACTCTCACCTCACCTCCAGAATTCAGCTCTTTTGTCCATGTTTGGATCAAGGCTGTGATGAGGTTTGGAGCCAGGGGGAGCTGGCGGAAACCAAACTGAGCATTATTGAGCAGGTTATTGGTAAGTGCCGCTTGATAGCACTGTTGACGACACCTTCCAATGTGAATGTTTAAAAATGTATAGAGACATTGAAGTTGAGAACGTGGGAATTGTATAGGGACAGTATAAGCTAACAAAGAATTCATGGTGGAATAGCCATGACATCTCAGACTCGAGACTGCGAAATGTTACAACACTAACACATATTGAAACAAAACCCACAGCTTGCAGAAAAACCTCAAGGTCTTATTAAATCATGTTATTAACCTGAAACATTGACAGAAGGTCTTTGTTTAAAATCGGACCATGCTTGGGTCGGCTTATGAGTGGACAAAGGGAAGGAGGGATCAAAAGAGATGGGCTGAGCTGGGATGTCACTCTGGCCCTATCTTGTTATCTTTTGCCGAAAATGTATAACCATCGTCCCTTTACAATGTAACGTCACTTTGTCCGTAGGAAGTGGGTGCGTTCGAACAGACTTGCATTCCTTCTGTCTGATAAAGTCCCCGATCGGGATTTGCTTTTTAAATAAAAGCTTGCTTTGTTTAAAGCACAAACGGTATTCGTTTCAGTAATTTTGCTGAACCAGATTGAGAGAAAAGAATCTACATTTACATCTGGTGTCAGAAGTGGGATCTCAACGGACGACTGCCGAAAACTTGCGAATTAAGAGCCAGACTAGCCTTGGACGAGACGAGGGGAAAGTGGCCACTGGAGTGAGTATTATTTCAATACTGCTCCAGTTTCCCCCGGTTTCAAAAGTCTGAGGAAAGTTTAGCCACTCGCTGGTTCTCAGGTAGTGTCTGAACGAGATCCAGGACAATCTGGTGAATACCTTTCAAACTTAGAATAGGGATAGAGATAGGGAAATTGCGCGGTGACGCAAACCAAGCGGCGACTTGGAAAGATAGGTTAGAATTGCGTGGTGACGCAAACCAAGCGGCGACTTGGAAAGAGTAGATCCGTGCGGCGACACGGAAAGTAGGGATAGTTAGAGCTAGATAGGGATAGATGATCAATCATGGATCCAAAAATTAATAGGAAAGAAAAGAGACTCTTGTGAACGTCTGTTTAAATGAGACATGCTTCTGTGATTTTTACTGTAAAAAAAAAAGCCGGGGAGTTGTGGTTTGTTTTATCTCCACCTACTTTTTCAAACAGAATGAAAGTTTTTTTTAACCCTTCGTAGTGTTGTCCTGTATGTGGGAAGTTTAAGAGTGTGAACCTCATTGAATTACGTATATTCGGATGATAAGTTACGGAGCCAGGAAATGCACAAAGGATAGGTTTGTTGAGTAAAAAAAAAGAAAAAAATACATGGTCCCGGTGGTTAAAAAAAAGGATTTAACATGCTCACTTACTTGTCGAAAGAAAACATTCAGAGAAGGCACAGCAAAACAACTGAGATGGATTGAAAAAAAATATTATATTAAATAACACGACCTTGAGGCTGGAACAATTGAGATAACGAAAGGCAGTCCACAGCCTACGTGCCAGACTTCTCTCTAGTTATGGAAAAGACAAAAAAAAAATAACGTACTAAATAGGTGCTGAAAAAAAAATGTTCTGAGATTTTAAATTATGAGAAAAATTCCACTGCAGTCTAAAAAAAAAATCACTCCTGTCCAGTTGGCAGAAAAACTCCATTAAATTAGGGCTTTCATTGACTGATTGGATTTAAACTGCGCAGTGACGCGAAAGGAGAGGGAAATTTGGAGACTAAAAGAAATTAAATAAGGCTCATAAGAAATCAAATTTAGAAAATTAGGCTCACAGGGAATTAAGTAAGGCTTATGGGGAATTAAATAGAGGATAGGTGTTCAAGTCAGGTGTGACGTCGACCTCGTATATCACTTGGCCCGTCTAGGCACTGATTGGATTTAAATCACGCAGCAACTCGAAAGGTAGGGCTAGATAAGCACGTGGCAGCGCGAACGCGTGGCGGCGTGGGACGTGCGGCGGCACGAGTGCGCGGCAGAGTGAACGTGGGCCGACGCAGACGCGCAGCAGCGTGAAACGCGTGGCGGCGTGGGACGTGCGGAGGCGCGAGTGCGCGGCAGAGTGAAAGTGGGCCGACGCGTAGCAACGCGAACCGCGGGGTGATGCCGAAGTCAGTGCTGGTTTCAGTAAGTCTGTGTTTATTTTAAGTTTGTTAAATCGCGCGGTGACGCGAACCGTGGGGCGACGCGGAAGTCTGTTTATATTAAGTGTTTCAAATCACACGGCGACGCGAACCGCGGGGCGACGCGGAAGTCAGTGTTAGCTTTAGTAAAGTCTGTTTATTTTGAGTTTGTTCAAAGTCAGTGTTAGTTTCAGTAAAGTCTGTGTTTATTTTAAGTTTGTTCAAATTGCACGACGACGTGAACGCGTAACGACACGGTAATTAGAGTCAGTTTAAATACGAGGGGCAGCGTGAAAATGGGTAATCAGTTGGATAAAACAACGGATGCGGATAGTCCGCTACAAAAGTTATGTGAGGAATTCCCTGAAAGAGCTGAAGACTTTAGAAAATTATCAGGAGCACTGAACAAATTATTAGGAGATGACCAGTGGCCTCTAGGTGGCACTAGAAGCGTAGAGGTAGCAACAAAAGCACAGGGATTGTCAAAAATTAAAAGATGCATTACTTCTGTCAAGTTGGCAAATAAATGCTATTACATTAGGACTCTCATTGACAGAGGGAACACATGTTAAAACTGTAGACGTCTTAAAAAAAGAATGTGCGCACGAGAAACTTACTAAGAGATCCTTTGGGACCTCTGAGAAAGGTATTGACCGACTACGTAGTCAAATGGCTGGCTTTGTGTTAACCGAGGCTGATGATGAAATTGATGAGTGGTCACTGACTCAGCGCCCAACGGCGCCTCCCGCACCCCCTGGCCCCTTGCTCCAGTCCTCTTCCCAACACCCTCCACCTTACACTCCGGCGAGAGGAGTTAAAAATAACCCCATACCACCAAAGCAACAAACCCAAACTGACTCCTCATCCTCTGATAGCGATTCGGATCCCCAGTTCACAAGCAATATAGCCGAAAGAACCAGATCTCACACTCGAAAGGGCAGAACTATATCTCGATATCACATACAGTCCCGTAAATCTTCGAGTCAATCTACCAGTCCAAATTGTGAAAGACATAGCAAACACCCCCGCCGATCGAGACGCAGAACTGTCAAGCAGTCAGACAGCTCTGAAACATCCTCCGACCTAGAAATGATTTCCAAGATCCCAAAGTCCTGACACCAATTCCCTGTCAGACCAATGCCAAACCCTGATGCACAACAAGCTGCAGACCACCCCACTATAGATGTCTATGTGATCTTCGAACAACTATTTCAGTTTATAATGCAGAATCAAGGGACCTGTGGACCTTGGTAAAGCAAACCTTGAGCCCAACTGAACACACCCGATTTCTAACTCACCTAGGACGTGCTACTCATGATGCATTGTTGGTTGCTCACCCTAACGATATCCAGGATCGCCTAAATGCTATCTTCAATTCTCTCACCACGACCTTTCAGAAGCCCATCAGTATGGCCACAGTATTAGAAACTAAACCCAAGCGTGAAAAAACTGCCGATTGAAATATACGGGAGTCAATCAGGAGATAATGCCTTCAGGGTAGGAGAGGATTCTCCTCAATTCTGCGCTATCCTACTTCAGTGCCTGCCCTATTCGATTGCTCACGCTATCCGGACAAATAATATGAATTGGGCAGATAACAGTAAAGCCCAGATGGAAACGGCGGTTAGATATTATTGGCAGGAAAAGAAAGGGGAGGGGGGAGGTGCGTCCCCAACCCGGGTCAAGACTGAATACGTGACTAGAAAGGAAGAGCCATCTCGGGAGGAAGGATCAATAGAACCGCAGTGTTGCATACAGGATTGGATGGATAAGCAAGGATACGGTGATACTAAACAACCAAACGGCCCGAGCCCTGCTAATAAACCTCCCTATTGTCCCTGGCATGGTATGGGAAGAGGCCGGGACTGGGTAAGAGGAATTGACTGTTTTAATTGTGGGCAGGAAGGACATTGGAATAAAAATTGCCCCTACCGTCAGCACGAAAAAGGAAGAGGAGGAAGAGGAGGGGGGCAAGGGGGAGAGGAGGATCTTACACTAACTTCTCCCAGAACAACCCCTTTGGACAATTGTCCCCCGATTGACTACGCAGCTTGATTGTGCAGGGATCCTCCCTGGACGACGAACCAATTCTGAATGAGTGGCAACCGTTTTTGATAGATACGGGAGCCTTCATGTCTTCTGTACAATCAAAGCTTAAACTCCCTGCCTCTACTGAAACACAGGAACTTTCAGGATTCCTGGGACAAGTCTCTACATTCCCGGTGTCAGAACCGGTTAAAATGGGTTACCAGGGAGAATCGGTGGAACATCGATTTGTTATCACAACCAATCTCTACCGTAACTTGATGGCTAGAGACCTCCTCTGCAAATTCCAGTTGCATTTGGAGTGTGGAGATGATGGGATTATTGTAAAACAGGGAACCCTGAAGCGGCAGTATACCACTAGAACCCCTCAGTGGTGGTCTCTGGACCTGCCGCAGGCACCCTATCACGTGACCCTAGCATACGATCCCAGTGGAAATGGGAAGACCTCTTCACTCCAGCAATCGATGTCCCCCATGCTCAGAGGCAGAGCAAAACCTCACCTTTGCTTGGGACAGGCACCAGAGAACAGACCAGTGCAGCACCTGAGGCACAGACCATCCATCACGACTGCGTGGCAATGATCCGACTGGAACGATCTGAAAATACCTTCCCAGCTCCAGTGGCAGGACTCCTGAAGAAGATGATCAATTTCATAGGTACCCTTCCAGCGGTTGTGGCAGAATCGCGGGAGAGAAGGATCAAGGCAGTCGACCTCGAGGACAGAGGCAAGATGGCGTTCCTGCTGCAGCAAGGGGCAGCGTGGTTGAAAAAAGAGCCCCACCACGCTAAAGATTTGGAAGTTATGGTGCGCCAGGCTATAGACGAGGCTGACCCTACCAGCCAGGATGTGCAAATACCTGACTATGTGGATCCTCATGTGTGGGCAGAGGACCACTCCCAAGTGGGTTATACTCCCATTGATCCGATTGAGATCCCAGTGCAGGGCAATGTGGACTGGCCCTCTATACGACAGAACCCACTGAAATCACAGGCAATCCTAAACTGACCTTTCGGCACTGTACTGCAATTAATCCAGCCTGTTTTCTTACTGAGCCGCCCCAAGATGAGGAAGAACCGAGTCATGACTGTTTATCTTTAATTCAAGAAGCTAACTCAGTCAGGGAGGATTTAGTTGATGTACGAATTGAAGATCCAGACTGTATTATGTATGTTGACGGAAGTTCTTCTATTAATCCAGAAGGTACACGAATCTCAGGATACGCCATAGTAAAACAGGAGAATCAGGTCTTGGAATCTGCCGCTTTTGAAACCGCCTATTCTGCCCAACTAGCTGAACTATTCGCCCACACCCGAGCCTGTATCTTGGCCAAAGATCTCAAAGTCAATATCTATACCGACTCTAAGTATGCCTTTGGGGTGGCCCATGATTTCGGACAATTATGGAAAAATAGGGGATTCCTAACCTCACAGGGGAATGAGATATCCCATAAGCAACTAGTATCTGATTTGTTGCAAGCCCTCATGTTCCCCAAACGCATTACCATTGTCAAATGTACCGCCCACACGACTGGAAATTCTCTGGTTGATATAGGGAACCACTGTGCTGACAAAGAGGCTAAACAGGCCTCTCGTGACCAACAGATGGTAGTGCCCAAAATGATGAGTCAGACTAAAAAAATCCTGCGAAGGATAAGTTAGCCTCGGAAAAACCAATGCCAACCATCCAAGATGTTATAAAAGCACAGGAGGACGCTCCTGAAAAAGATAAACTGTTGTGGAAATATTATGGATATACTTATGACAATGTTTCTAAACTCTGGACCACTCCCGCGGAACAGACTTGCATGTCTGACGAGTTGGCTCTATGGGTTATTGATTGTATGCATTTTGCTACTCATTGTGGAGCAAGAACCACGAGTGATACACTTTTGGCTACTTGGTGGCACCCTTGACTCCAGGCGCTCGCCTAGAACATCAGTAGTCGTTGCCTGGTTTGCCAGCAACATAATCCAGGGAAGGGAGTCCCCTGTGATTGGGGTAAAACGCCCCTACCTGAAGGTCCCTTTGAGACATTTCAGTTGGACTACATTGAGTTGCAAAAAGTTCAGTGTTACAAATATGTGTTAGTAATAGTAGATGTGTTTAGCAGATGAATTGAAGCCTACCCTAACTTGGACAATAAGGCTCAAACTGTTGTTAAGGTGTTAATGAGGGAAATTGTTCCTAGATCTCAGCTCGACTGATGACCACCTATGTTCTTTCTCTGACTCAGGCTCTGCGACTAGCTCACAACCAGGTTCAAGATACTCACCTCGACCTCCCAGTTTTACCCGAATTGTCCCTCGTGGCACCAGGGAAGTATGGATTCGGAAGGGATTAGAGCCACAATGGGAGGGGCCTTTTCAGGTGTTACTCACTACCCCCACTGCAGCCAAGGTTGAGGGGAGGGGTGCCTGGGTTCACCTGCACCACTGCAAGCTCACCACCCTCTAACGAACCTATTTTACTGGTTATTCTAATTCCTGTTTCTGTTCCAGACTTCCTCTTCTCCATAGCTGAACAAGGCCATTGGCATCCTAATTGGAACGTGGACCAGTTTGAACTTTTACCCGTAGTGATAGACAGCCAGCTACACCGACGGTGACCTGAGAAGAGAGACGGGAAAACTGAACTCTTTTAATCAGCAAAATAATTGGACTATTTATCTGAATCCTGAGCCATAAGATGAAACTGTCTGTATGCCACAGTCTGTATAATAGTGTTGATATATGACAGTTTCGGCGCATGGGAGGGGAGACAGAGACGAGAGCTCCATGTAAACACCTTTTTGTACATGTCTTATGTTTATGCGCAAAATGGGAACTTTTCTAGATGTTGGGTGTGTTCACATTCCCTATACATTCCAAAGGGGGAATTCCTTTGCGCCCCGTTCCACTAACCCCTAACTGAGACTGTCAGATGGATCCAACGAACTAAAGAACTACTCGACACTAACAACAATATGATTCAGGAAATAGAGTGTGAACGGATGAATGCGATACTCCTAGAATGATCCTAAGTGTTATCATGGAATGATAAAAGGGGGGAATGTGAATGTTTAAAAATGTATAGAGACATTGAAGTTGAGAACGTGGGAATTGTATCTGGACAGTATAAGCTAACAAAGAATTCATGGAGGAATAGCCATGACATCTCAGACTCGAGACTGCGAAATGTTACAACACTAACACATATTGAAACAAAACCCACAGCTTGCAGAAAAACCTCAAGGTTTTATTAAATCATGTTATTAACCTGAAACATTGACAGAAGGTCTTTGTTTAAAATCGGACCATGCTTGGGTCGGCTTATGAGTGGACAAAGGGTAGGAGGGATCAAAAGAGATGGGCTGAGCTGGGATGTCACTCTGGCCCTATCTTGTTATCTTTTGCCGAAAATGTATAACCATCGTCCCTTTACAATGTAACGTCACTTTGTCCGTAGGAAGTGGGTGCGTTCGAACAGACTTGCATTCCTTCTGTCTGATAAAGTCCCCGATCGGGATTTGCTTTTTAAATAAAAGCTTGCTTTGTTTAAAGCACAAACGGTATTCGTTTCAGTAATTTTGCTGAGCCAGATTGAGAGAAAAGAATCTACATTTACACCTTCACTTTGCTGATGATTGAGAGTATACTAATGCAATGATAATTGGCTAGATTGGATTTGACCTGCTTTTTGTGGACAGGACGTACCTGGGCAGTTTTAAGAAGATAAGAAATAGGAGCAGGAGTCGGCCATTCGGCCCCTCAAGCCTGCTCCGCCATTCAATAAGATCATGGCTGATCTTCAACCTCAACTCCACTTTCCTGCACTATCCTCCTATCCCTTGATTCCCTTAATATCCAAAAATCAATCGATCTCTGTCTTGAATATACTCAATTACTGAGCCGCCACAGCCTTTTGCGGTAGAGAATTCCAAAGAATCACCACCTTCAAAGAGAATAAATTACTCATCATCTCAGTCCTAAATGGCTGATCCCTTATTGTGAGACTGTGACCCCTGGTTCTAGACTCCCCCGCCAAGGGAAATATCCTCCCTACATCTACCCTGTCAAGCCCTGTAAGAATTTTGTATGTTTCAATGAGATCACCTCTCATTCTTCTAAACTCTAGAGAATATAGGCCTAGTCTACTCATTAGGACAATCCCCCCATCCCAGGAATCAGTCTGGCGAACCTTCATTTCACTCCCTTTATGGCAAGTATATCCTTCCTTAGGCAAGACCACCAAAACTGTACACAATAATCCAGGTGTGATCGCACCAGAGCCCAAAAAATTCCAGTAAGCCACCTTTACTCTTATACTCAAATCCTCTTGTAATAAAGCCCAACATACAATTTGCTTTCTTAATTGCTTGCTGTACCTGCATGTTAACTTTCAGTGATTTGTGTACAAGAATACCCAGGTCCCTCTGAACACTAACATTTCCCAGCCTCTCACCATTTAAACAATACACTGCTTTTCTATTTTTCCTACCAAAGGGGATGCCTTCACATTTCTCCACATTATATTCTATTTGCCATGTTCTTGCCCACTCACTTAGCCTGTCTATATCCCCTTGAAGTCTCTTTGCATCCTCCTCACAGCTTACATTCCCACCTAGTTTTGTGTCATCAACAAACTTGGATATATTACATTTGGTCCCCTTATCCAAATCATTGATATAGATTGTGAATAACTGGGGCCTAAGCACTGATCCTTGCGGTACCCCACTAGTTACAGCCTGCCAACCTGAAAATGACCCATTTATTCCTACTTTCTGTCCGTTAACTAATCCTCAATCAATGCTAGTATATTATCCCCAATCCCATAAGCCCTAATTTTGTTTAATAACCTCTTTTGTGGCACCTTATTGAATTCTTTCTGAAAATCCAAATACACATCAACTGGTTCCCCCTGATCTATTCTCCCAGTAACAACCTCAACAGGTTCGTCAAATATGATTTCCCTTTCATAAACCGTGTTGACTCTGCCTAATCCTCTTATTCTTTTCTAAGTGCCCTGTTACCATGTCCTTAATAAGAGATTCTAGCATTTTCCCTAGCATTTTCCACATTGTCAGGTAGATGCCAGTGTTGTAGCTGTACTGGAACAGCTTGGCTAGAAACACGGCTAGTTCTGGAGCACAAGTCTTCAGCACAATAGCTGGGATGTTGTCAGGACCCATAACCTTTGCTGTACCAAGTGCACTCAGCCGTTTCTTGATATCATGTGGCCTGAATCCTGCTGGCTAAAGAGTGGCTTCTGTGATGGTGGAGAAGGCCGATATGGATCATCCACTAGGCACTTCTGGCTGAAGATGATTGCAAACGCTTCAGCCTTATCTTTTGCACTCACATGCTGTGCTCCGCCATCATTGAGAATGAGGATATTCCTGGAGTCGCATGCTCTTGTTTAATTGTCCACTATCATTCATGACTGGAGGTGGCAGGACTGCAGAGATTTGATCTGATCTGTTGATTGTGGGATCACTTAGCTTTGGCTATAGCATGCTGCTTCCACGGTTTAGCATGCATATAGTCCTATGTTGCAGCTTCCCCAAGTTGGCACCTCATTTTTAGGTACGCCTGGTACTGCACCTGGCATGCTCTTCTGCACTCCTCATTGATCCAGGGTTGGTCCCCTAGCTTGAAGGTAGTGGTAGAGAGAGGGATATGCCGGGCCATGAGATTATATATTGCGGTGGAATACAATTCTGCAACGGCTCATGGATGCCCAGTTTTAAGTTGCTAGATCTGTTCTGAATCTATCGTATTTAGCACGGTGGTAGTGCCACACAACACAATTGAGAATGTCCTCAGTGTGAAGACAGGACTTCGATTTCACAAGGACTGTGCAGTGGTTGCTGCTACTAATGCTATCATGGGCAGATGTATCTGCAACAGGTAGATTGGTTAGGTCAAGTAGGTTTTTCCTTCATGTTGATTCTCTCTCCAACTTGACATCAAAGCAGCATTTGACCAAGTGTGGCATCAAGGAGGTGGTGAGAGAACCAACACGCAGGCCCAGTCTGGAAGCTATATCCTTCAGGACTCAGCCAGCTCGGTCAGTAATGGTGCTTCGGAGCCATTCTTGGTGATGGATATTGAAGTCCCCCGCCCAGAGTAAATTCTGTGCCCTTGCTACCCTCAGTGCTTTTTCCAAGTGGTGTTCAACTTGGAGGAGCACGGATTCGTCAGCTGAAGCAGGTGGTAATCAGGAGGAGGTTTCCTTGCCCATGCTTGATCTGAAGCCATGAGACTTCATGGGATCTGGAGTCAATGTTGAGGACTCCCAGGGTCACTCCCTCTCGACTGTATACCACTGTGTCGCCACCTTGGGTAGGTCTGTCCTGCCGGTGGGACAGGACATACCCAGGGATCATGACAGAGGAATCTGGGACATTGGCTGAAAGGTATGATTCTGTGAGTATGACTATGTCAGGCTGTTGCTTGATTAGTCTGTGGGACAGTGCCCCCAATTTTGGCACAAGTTCCTAGGTGTTAATGATGAGGCCTTTGCAGGGTCAACTGGGCTGGGTGTGTCGTTGTCATGTCTGAAACCGGTGCTGAGATCGATGCTGGGTGGTCCTCCAGTTTTATTCCTATTATTGTTTCATGTAGCGGTTTTGTACAACTGAGTGGCTTGATGGCTGAGGGCAGACCAGGTAAGGATGGCAGATTTCCTTCCCTCAAAAGGACATTAGTGAACCCATACATTGGGTCCAAATTTCCCCAACCCCTTTTTACGGTGCAATCTCCCGTGATGCAGCGACTTTGTGCGCTGGGAACGGCGCCGAAAACTTACTCACGATTCTGCTGTGTGTCCCAGGTCCTGGCGTGGCACTCCTCATGGAGTGGCGGGGCGGAGCTACAGCCCTGCGCCGAAAACAGTGCCGGCAGCTGCGTGCGTGCGCAGTAGAACGGTCACGCATGCACAGTAGCTCCGTCCCCATGATTGTGATGATGACGCCTGCAGAATGCGTCCAGCCCCTATCCCAGGCCGAATGGCCTGCCACACAGGCCGGCCAATGAGGGCTGCAAGAAACAGGTTGGTGCGACTGAGTTTTGACCAGTATAAGAAATGGAAGAATTGCACTGATGCACTAATTAGGGTCAGGATTAATGCATTCATTCAAAATGCAGTTCATAATGGCCCACAGCTACTTGTGCTCTGGGATCTGACCCTTTTACATTTGGAGGCTGATTCCACAGCCCCAGAGTAACTATTTTGAAGACACAGATCACAACCTTAGGCACTTACCTTGCCTAAATAAGTCCTGGGAGAGCAGGACTCAGCCATTCTCAGTTTGCTTTACCTGATACTATTACTCCATTCAAGCTCTGTAGAAAGCCAAAAGTCCGCTATTGTCATGACTAAAAGGGAGGGAAACTGACACCAAGGTTTTAAATCCAAGTGCATACCCAGCAGAAGCGCTCAACACCTACAGAAATGTGGGTCTCCAGACTACCCTCATTTTATATTACATAATGCAAGTGAAATGTATTCGGTCCCAGAAATGTAATTAAATGTCACTCATGGAAAAGAGGTAAAATAAAACAGCCTGCAGTACAAATGAAAACCACGAGGAACATCAGCATTCGAGGGACTCATTTTGTTGATGACTAATTCCAGAATTTTGTTCACAAGATCCAGAACAAAGGCTACATGTTCACAGGGAATGCAGTACCCTGTACTGGTAGCTAACAAGTGTGCTCATTCCCCCCACACCATTCCCCATCATTGTAGAAAGTATACAAATATATGTACTTCTACACACAAATATCAGGAGCCAGATTTGTAACTGGCCAGATTCATAACTGGTTTACACAAGAAGTGAGTAAATGTGATCCAATAAATACACATTAGTATTAGAACAGATTAGCATTGGTCCATCAGGCATGTCAAACTCATTAGTGTTACTTATCCATTGTAAATTTCATTCATCGCGGTCTAATGGACTACTGCCACTTTCAGTTTTGTTCAAATTAAATACTAGAGAAAAATAGGTTAGTAATAAAATGGCAATCCTTAAATTTATAAACAGTTGAAAGCTATGCAATGTGACTATTCAAAAGACAAAGTCCAAAGTATTTATAACACACCAGCTTTCATACCACACCAGCTTTCCACTATAAATCAAAATTTGATTAGTGTTTCCAACACAACAACAACTTACATTTATATTGTGCCTTTAACATAGTAAACTGTTCCCAGGCACTTCACAGGAGCTTATCAAACAAAATTTTACACCGAGCACATAAGGAGACATTAGGTGACTGGTGACTGACTGTTGACCAATAGCTTGGTCAAAGAGGCTGGTTTTAAGGAGCGTCTTAAAGCAGGAGAGCTAGAGAGGCAGAAAGGCTTCGGGAGGGAGTTCAGAGCTTAGGGCCCAGGCAGCTGACGGCACGGCCGCCAATGGTGGAGCAATTAAAATCAGGGATGTGCAAGAGAACTTGGAGGGGTGTAAGGCTAGAGGAGGTTAAGGAGATCGAGAGGGGCAAAGTCATGGAGGGATTTGAAAACAAGGATGAGAATTTTAAAATCGAGGCATTGCCAATGTAAGTCAGCAAGGACAGGGGTGATGGGTGAGCAGAAGTTGGTTTGAATAATGATACAGGCAACAGAGCTTTGGATGTGCTCAAGTATACGGAGGGTGAAAGGGGCGAAACTGGCCTGGAGAGCGTCGGAATAGTCAAGTCTACAGGTAACAAAGGCATGGGTGAAGGTTTCAGCTGAGGTAGGTGAGCTGAGGCAGGTTTGGAGACGGTTGATGTTACGGAGGTGGAAGCAGGCGGTCTTGGTGATGGGAGCAGATATGTGATCAGAAACTCATCTCTGGGTCGGATAGTATGCCTCAGACAGTGACCAGGGAGAGGGACAGAGTTTGTGGCCGGGACTGAAATAGCTTTTGTCTTCCCAATATTTAATTGGAGGAAATTTCTGCTGTCAGACAAGCAGCATGAAGAATCAGAGACATTAGAGGGGTTGAGAGAGGTGGTGGTGAGGTAGAGCTCAGTGTTATCAGCGTGCATGTGGAAACTAGCATTGTGTTTTTGAATGTTGTGGCCAAGAGGCAGCATGTAGATGAGAAAAATCAGGGGCCAGTGAAAGATGCTTGGCCGGGGGGGGGGGGTGCTCCAGAGGTAGCAGTGCAGGAGCAGGAAGAGAAGCCATTACAGGTGATTCTCTGGCTACAACTGGATAGAATGTGACCAGGTGAGGAGAGTCCCAAGTAGCTGGGTGACAGAGGAGAGACATTGGAGGAGGATGGTGAGGTCAAACATGCCAAAGGCTGCAGACAGGTTGAGAAGGATAAGGAGGGATAGTTTACCACAGCACATATGATGTCATTTGTGACTTTGATAAGGGCCATTTCAGAGCTTTAACTAATTAATCAATAAATAAAACAAGGATCAAGATGGCAGGGCAGGTGGTGTGTCGTAACTGCAGCAGGTGGGAGTTGGCAGAGAGCATTGTGTTCCTGAGCAATCACATCTGCAGTAAGTGTCTGCAACTTGAGGAACATTGGCTCAGAGTTGTTGAGCTGGAGTACAAGCTGCAGACATTGCGATGCATCAGGGAGAGGGAGAGTTACCTGGATATTTTGCTCCAGGAGGCAGTCACAACCTTAAGGTTAAATAGTACTTTACAGTTAATCAATGGTCAGGGACAGGAAGGTGTGACTGCGAGTCAGGAAGTTCTGGGGACACAGGATGCAGTGATTGAGGAGCCTCAGCCCTTGACCTTGTCCAACAGGTATGGGTTACTTGCTATTGTTTTCTTTCCCCAAGCAGTTTTTTCCATGGTAACGGTGCCGGAACTAATGCCTGTTGTTCTGATTTTGAATGAAATCAGATGATACAAACCTGCTAATCCCAAATGATATATAGCTTATTAGTTTACACACATATCATATCTTGCACACTTTGATTGCATTTGAATGGTTGTTATCGGAGTGATTATTTGCACTGCATTTTTGGCTCGCTCTGCTCATGCGCGCCCATCTGGTGCTACATATGCGCACTCGATCTGGGCCCGCATATGTAGTACCCAACGGTGCTGCGGCTGCAGCCTGCACCACCACACTTTCCTCAGCTCCGTGCGGAGGTGGTCAGGTGATCCATTGGTGGCTTGGGGGTGGGGGGGGGGGGGGGTCAGGAACTTGTTTTGGAGGGATGGGGGAAGAGAAGGTCAGGACATGTTTGGGGGGGTGGGGGGGGGGGGGGAAAGAAAGAAGGTCAGGAACCTATGTTGAGGGGAGGGGAGGAGGTGGTCAGGAACTTGTTTGCCCGGGGTGGGGAGGAAGAGAAGAGAAAGTCCTAACCTGCGAGCGTGAGTCTGATCTGATCTCTGAAACCGAGCACTGGAGCGTGGCAGTCAGAATAAACGGATCAAATTGCATATTCCAAAGTACTTGATTATTCAGACAGGCAGGATCTAATTACACATGTCTTAGCCTTCAAGTGAACTAATCAAAAATCTGGTCTCGTCCTCCAAGGAGGCCAATCATAACTTTAGTGTTGCAAATACACACTGCCTTATGTTATTCCACTGATGTCAACTGGTTTTGCAGAAACCGAGTCCAGTTTTGATATGCACATGTGCAAGGTATGAGCTGCAAATCAATGAGAATTTGAAAACTGGTATCAAGTGACACCATTCAAACATCAGTTATCGCCTTACTAGCCAATTAACACTTGGGTGTCTCATCAAACCAGTGTTAAGTGGCAGGTATTACTGCCAATAGCTAACAACACAGGAGAACGCAGAGGCCAAGTATGGTAAATGGTATTTAAAACGCACAATTATATAAAACAACCACAATGCTGTTTGTATACTGCACTTCAAAAATATTTACTGGAAAGAAACAGATATGTCCCTAAGCTCTAACAGATCTGCTGCAGAGTCTGAATCCTCCTGCCATTAAATATGATTGGGGCTGGTACAGAAAATGGCCTCGAGATGACGCAGAATCCTAGGGTGCCTGATTATAGTTTGATCGTAGCAGTTTATAGTCCCTAGTAGTTCTAACCTGGTTGATTAACCACATGGAAGATACCAAATGGAACAAAGTTAAATGACTGAACAGAATTCAAGACTGTTTAAAGCTCAGTTTAAAATCAAATTTTAAGAAATATGAGGACATTGTAACTTAAGTTACAAAAGGACAACTCGAACATTAAACTAAATCAGCATTCAGGCAACTGACAAATGACAACT
>NW_027252435.1:7500-10000 GCF_044704955.1 Pristiophorus japonicus
CGAGGATTAGGGTGAGGGTGAGGGTTAGGTTTAGGGTTAGGGTTAGTGTTAGGCTTAGAGTTAAGGTGAGGGTTAGGGTTAGGGTGAGGGTTAGGGTTAGGGTGAGGATTAGGGTTAGGGTTAGGGTGAGGGTTAGGGTGAGGGTTAGGGTTAGGGTTAGGGTTAGTGTGATGGTGAGGGTTAGGGTTAGGGTGAGGGTTAGGGTTAGGTGAGGGTTAGCGTTAGGGTGAGGGTTAGGGTTAGGTTTAGGGTGAGGGTTAGGGTTAGGGTGAGGGTTAGGGTTAGGGTGAGGGTTAGGGTTCGGGTGAGTGAGAGGGTTAGGGTTAGGGTTAGGGTTAGGGTGATGGTTAGGGTTAGGGTGAGGGTTAGGGTGAGGGTTAGGGTTAGGGTTAGGGTTAGTGTGAGGGTTAGGGTGAGGGTTAGGGTTAGGGTTAGTGTTAGGGTGAGGGTTAGGGTTGAGGGTTAGGGTTAGGGTTAGGGTTAGGGTGAGGGTTAGGCTGAGGGTTAGGGTTAGGGTTAGGGTTAGGGTGAGGGTTAGGTTGAGGGTTAGGGTTAGGGTTAGGGTTAGGATGAGGGTTAGGGTGAGGGTTAGCGTTAGGGTGAGGGTTAGGTTTAGGGTTAGGGTTAGGGTTAGGGTTAGGGTTAGGGTTAGGGTTAGGGTTAGGGTGAGGGTGAGTGTTAGGGTTAGGGTTAGGGTTAGGGTTAGGGTTAGGGTTAGGGTTAGGCTTAGGGTTAGGGTTAGGTTTAGGGTTAGGGTTAGTGTGAGGGTTAGGGTTAGGGTTAGGGTGAGGGTCAGGGTTAGGGTTAGGGTTAGGGTGAGGGTTAGGGTTAAGGTGAGGGTTAGGGTTAGGTTTAGGGTTAGGTTTAGGGTTAGGGTGAGGGTTAGGGTTAGGGTTAGGGTGAGGGTTAGGGTTAGGGTTAGGGTAAGGGTTAGGGTTAGGGTGAGGGTAAGGGTTAGGGTTAGGGTTAGCGTGCGGGTGAGGGTTAGGGTTAGGGTTAGGGTTACGGTTAGGGTGAGGGTGAGTGTTAGGGTTAGGGTTAGGGTTAGGGTTAGGGTGAGGGTTATGGTGAGGGTTAGGGTGAGGATTAGGGTGAGGGTGAGTGTTAGGGTGAGGGTTAGGGTTAGGGTTAGTGTTAGGGTGAGGGTTAGGCTGAGGGTTAGGGTTAGGGTTTGGGTTAGGGTGAGGGTTAGGGTGACGGTTAGGGTTAGGGTTAGGGTTAGGGTTAGGGTTAGGGTTAGGGTTAGGGTGAGGGTTAGGGTTAGGGTTAGGGTTAGGGTTAGGGTTAGGGTGAGGGTTAGGGTTAGGGTTAGGGTGAGGGTTAGGGTTAGGGTGAGGGTTAGGGTTAGGGTGAGGGTTAGGGTTAGGGTTGGGTGAGGGTTAGGGTTAGGGTGAGGGTTAGGGTTAGGGTTAGGGTGATGGTTAGGGTTAGGGTGTGGGTTAGGGTTAGGGTTAGGGTGAGGGTTAGGGATAGGGTGAGGGTTAGGGTGAGGGTTAGGGCGAGGATTAGGGTGAGGGTGAGGGTTAGGTTTAGGGTTAGGGTTAGTGTTAGGCTTAGAGTTAAGGTGAGGGTTAGGGTTAGGGTGAGGGTTAGGGTTAGGGTGGTGAGGATTAGGGTTAGGGTTAGGGTGAGGGTTAGGGTGAGGGTTAGGGTTAGGGTTAGGGTTAGTGTGATGGTGAGGGTTAGGGTTAGGGTGAGGGTTAGGGTTAGGTGAGGGTTAGCGTTAGGGTGAGGGTTAGGGTTAGGTTTAGGGTGAGGGTTAGGGTTAGGGTGAGGGTTAGGGTTAGGGTGAGGGTTAGGGTTCGGGTGAGTGAGAGGGTTAGGGTTAGGGTTAGGGTTAGGGTGATGGTTAGGGTTAGGGTGAGGGTTAGGGTGAGGGTTAGGGTTAGGGTTAGGGTTAGTGTGAGGGTTAGGGTGAGGGTTAGGGTTAGGGTTAGTGTTAGGGTGAGGGTTAGGGTGAGGGTTAGGGTTAGGGTTAGGGTTAGGGTGAGGGTTAGGCTGAGGGTTAGGGTTAGGGTTAGGGTTAGGGTGAGGGTTAGGTTGAGGGTTAGGGTTAGGGTTAGGGTTAGGATGAGGGTTAGGGTGAGGGTTAGCGTTAGGGTGAGGGTTAGGTTTAGGGTTAGGGTTAGGGTTAGGGTTAGGGTTAGGGTTAGGGTTAGGGTTAGGGTGAGGGTGAGTGTTAGGGTTAGGGTTAGGGTTAGGGTTAGGGTTAGGGTTAGGGTTAGGCTTAGGGTTAGGGTTAGGTTTAGGGTTAGGGTTAGTGTGAGGGTTAGGGTTAGGGTTAGGGTGAGGGTCAGGGTTAGGGTTAGGGTTAGGGTGAGGGTTAGGGTTAAGGTGAGGGTTAGGGTTAGGTTTAGGGTTAGGTTTAGGGTTAGGGTGAGGGTTAGGGTTAGGGTTAGGGTGAGGGTTAGGGTTAGGGTTAGGGTAAGGGTTAGGGTTAGGGTGAGGGTAAGGGTTAGGGTTAGGGTTAGCGTGCGGGTGAGGGTTAGGGTTAGGGTTA
>NW_027252436.1:0-25289 GCF_044704955.1 Pristiophorus japonicus
TTTCCCGCTTGGGCAAGCGAGTCGGCCCGGCAAAGTGGCCACTTGCATTTTCTGGCAAGTGTCTGCGAACAACGTTAATGAGTTGAACCTTGGAAATTGCCGGAAGTCCCGATGAAGAAATGAAAATGCCCCTTTTGCGGGGATTTGGATGCTCATGGCCGGCAGCAGGTGGCCCGACGCCCCGCCAACTTGACACTTGTCATTTCTGTCCTTGGGGGTTGGCGGGGTATCTGCACAGAGGTAGGAGGTGGCAGAATCGAGACTTGGTGAGTTTTCCAAACAAACGTCTCGAGCCTCCAGGTCTGCAGAGACCGACCAGGGCTGCCGCCCAACCGACTATTCACCCTTTTTGGGCGGGAATTTATTCCCTTTTTGCCCATTTTTCGGGTTTTTGGTCGGGCTTCAAAAGCGGCTGCCCGAGGCCTGGCAGAGGCCGGGGCATGGTCCCCGATCGCGCCAGGCGGCTCGCGCGACCCGATTAGGCCCCGAAAGGAGTCGGGAAATCGGCAGACCTGCCCGAGTTCAGCCCGGGGGGGGCGGGGGGCAGGTCGGTTCGGCTCAAATCATTAACCAAAGCCGAGACTTGGTCTCGCTGGCGCAACCGAAGTGCCAGGCTGGATAACTCATTAACCAGAAGGCGGCTGGAGGCAGGCAGGGCTGATGGCTGAGGCCGGGTGGAGGCCACCCGCGGCCGGGAAAGTCAAAAGTCCCGTTGTGTGGAAGTCTATGAGGTCAGATTCGGCCGCCTTACCGGGCCTGCGGTTGATGGTTTCCCGCTTGGGCAAGCGAGTCGGCCCGGCAAAGTGGCCACTTGCATTTTCTGGCAAGTGTCTGCGAACAACGTTAATGAGTTGAACCTCGGCAATTGTCGGAAGTCCCGATGAAGAAATGAAAATGCCCCTTTTGCGGGGATTTGGATGCTCATGGCCGGCAGCAGGTGGCCCGACGCCCCGCCAACTTGACACTTGTCATTTCTGTCCTTGGGGGTTGGCGGGGTATCTGCACAGAGGTAGGAGGTGGCAGAATCGAGACTTGGTGAGTTTTCCAAACAAACGTCTCGAGCCTCCAGGTCTGCAGAGACCGACCAGGGCTGCCGCCCAACCGACTATTCACCCTTTTTGGGCGGGAATTTATTCCCTTTTTGCCCATTTTTCGGGTTTTTGGTCGGGCTTCAAAAGCGGCTGCCCGAGGCCTGGCAGAGGCCGGGGCATGGTCCCCGATCGCGCCAGGCGGCTCGCGCGACGCGATTAGGCCCCGAAAGGAGTCGGGAAATCGGCAGACCTGCCCGAGTTCAGCCCGCGGGGGCGGGGGGCAGGTCGGTTCGGCTCAAATCATTAACCAAAGCCGAGACTTGGTCTCGCTGGCGCAACCGAAGTGCCAGGCTGGATAACTCATTAACCAGAAGGCGGCTGGAGGCAGGCAGGGCTGATGGCTGAGGCCGGGTGGAGGCCACCCGCGGCCGGGAAAGTCAAAAGTCCCGTTGTGTGGAAGTCTATGAGGTCAGATTCGGCCGCCTTACCGGGCCTTCGGTTGATGGTTTCCCGCTTGGGCAAGCGAGTCGGCCCGGCAAAGTGGCCACTTGCATTTTCTGGCAAGTGTCTGCGAACAACGTTAATGAGTTGAACCTCGGCAATTGTCGGAAGTCCCGATGAAGAAATGAAAATGCCCCTTTTGCGGGGATTTGGATGCTCATGGCCGGCAGCAGGTGGCCCGACGCCCCGCCAACTTGACACTTGTCATTTCTGTCCTTGGGGGTTGGCGGGGTATCTGCACAGAGGTAGGAGGTGGCAGAATCGAGACTTGGTGAGTTTTCCAAACAAACGTCTCGAGCCTCCAGGTCTGCAGAGACCGACCAGGGCTGCCGCCCAACCGACTATTCACCCTTTTTGGGCGGGAATTTATTCCCTTTTTGCCCATTTTTCGGGTTTTTGGTCGGGCTTCAAAAGCGGCTGCCCGAGGCCTGGCAGAGGCCGGGGCATGGGCCCCGATCGCGCCAGGCGGCACGCGCGACCCGATTAGGCCCCGAAAGGAGTCGGGAAATCGGCAGACCTGCCCGACTTCAGCCCGCGGGGGCGGGGGGCAGGTCGGTTCGGCTCAAATCATTAACCAAAGCCGAGACTTGGTCTCGCTGGCGCAACCGAAGTGCCAGGCTGGATAACTCATTAACCAGAAGGCGGCTGGAGGCAGGCAGGGCTGATGGCTGAGGCCGGGTGGAGGCCACCCGCGGCCGGGAAAGTCAAAAGTCCCGTTGTGTGGAAGTCTATGAGGTCAGATTCGGCCGCCTTACCGGGCCTTCGGTTGATGGTTTCCCGCTTGGGCAAGCGAGTCGGCCCGGCAAAGTGGCCACTTGCATTTTCTGGCAAGTGTCTGCGAACAACGTTAATGAGTTGAACCTCGGCAATTGTCGGAAGTCCCGATGAAGAAATGAAAATGCCCCTTTTGCGGGGATTTGGATGCTCATGGCCGGCAGCAGGTGGCCCGACGCCCCGCCAACTTGACACTTGTCATTTCTGTCCTTGGGGGTTGGCGGGGTATCTGCACAGAGGTAGGAGGTGGCAGAATCGAGACTTGGTGAGTTTTCCAAACAAACGTCTCGAGCCTCCAGGTCTGCAGAGACCGACCAGGGCTGCCGCCCAACCGACTATTCACCCTTTTTGGGCGGGAATTTATTCCCTTTTTGCCCATTTTTCGGGTTTTTGGTCGGGCTTCAAAAGCGGCTGCCCGAGGCCTGGCAGAGGCCGGGGCATGGGCCCCGATCGCGCCAGGCGGCACGCGCGACCCGATTAGGCCCCGAAAGGAGTCGGGAAATCGGCAGACCTGCCCGACTTCAGCCCGCGGGGGCGGGGGGCAGGTCGGTTCGGCTCAAATCATTAACCAAAGCCGAGACTTGGTCTCGCTGGCGCAACCGAAGTGCCAGGCTGGATAACTCATTAACCAGAAGGCGGCTGGAGGCAGGCAGGGCTGATGGCTGAGGCCGGGTGGAGGCCACCCGCGGCCGGGAAAGTCAAAAGTCCCGTTGTGTGGAAGTCTATGAGGTCAGATTCGGCCGCCTTACCGGGCCTTCGGTTGATGGTTTCCCGCTTGGGCAAGCGAGTCGGCCCGGCAAAGTGGCCACTTGCATTTTCTGGCAAGTGTCTGCGAACAACGTTAATGAGTTGAACCTTGGAAATTGCCGGAAGTCCCGATGAAGAAATGAAAATGCCCCTTTTGCGGGGATTTGGATGCTCATGGCCGGCAGCAGGTGGCCCGACGCCCCGCCAACTTGACACTTGTCATTTCTGTCCTTGGGGGTTGGCGGGGTATCTGCACAGAGGTAGGAGGTGGCAGAATCGAGACTTGGTGAGTTTTCCAAACAAACGTCTCGAGCCTCCAGGTCTGCAGAGACCGACCAGGGCTGCCGCCCAACCGACTATTCACCCTTTTTGGGCGGGAATTTATTCCCTTTTTGCCCATTTTTCGGGTTTTTGGTCGGGCTTCAAAAGCGGCTGCCCGAGGCCTGGCAGAGGCCGGGGCATGGGCCCCGATCGCGCCAGGTGGCTCGCGCGACCCGATTAGGCCCCGAAAGGAGTCGGGAAATCGGCAGACCTTGCCGAGTTCAGCCCGCGGTGGCGTGGGGCAGGTCGGTTCGGCTCAAATCATTAACCAAAGCCGAGACTTGGTCTCGCTGGCGCAACCGAAGTGCCAGGCTGGATAACTCATTAACCAGAAGGCGGCTGGAGGCAGGCAGGGCTGATGGCTGAGGCCGGGTGGAGGCCACCCGCGGCCGGGAAAGTCAAAAGTCCCGTTGTGTGGAAGTCTATGAGGTCAGATTCGGCCGCCTTACCGGGCCTTCGGTTGATGGTTTCCCGCTTGGGCAAGCGAGTCGGCCCGGCAAAGTGGCCACTTGCATTTTCTGGCAAGTGTCTGCGAACAACGTTAATGAGTTGAACCTTGGAAATTGCCGGAAGTCCCGATGAAGAAATGAAAATGCCCCTTTTGCGGGGATTTGGATGCTCATGGCCGGCAGCAGGTGGCCCGACGCCCCGCCAACTTGACACTTGTCATTTCTGTCCTTGGGGGTTGGCGGGGTATCTGCACAGAGGTAGGAGGTGGCAGAATCGAGACTTGGTGAGTTTTCCAAACAAACGTCTCGAGCCTCCAGGTCTGCAGAGACCGACCAGGGCTGCCGCCCAACCGACTATTCACCCTTTTTGGGCGGGAATTTATTCCCTTTTTGCCCATTTTTCGGGTTTTTGGTCGGGCTTCAAAAGCGGCTGCCCGAGGCCTGGCAGAGGCCGGGGCATGGTCCCCGATCGCGCCAGGCGGCTCGCGCGACCCGATTAGGCCCCGAAAGGAGTCGGGAAATCGGCAGACCTGCCCGAGTTCAGCCCGGGGGGGGCGGGGGCAGGTCGGTTCGGCTCAAATCATTAACCAAAGCCGAGACTTGGTCTCGCTGGCGCAACCGAAGTGCCAGGCTGGATAACTCATTAACCAGAAGGCGGCTGGAGGCAGGCAGGGCTGATGGCTGAGGCCGGGTGGAGGCCACCCGCGGCCGGGAAAGTCAAAAGTCCCGTTGTGTGGAAGTCTATGAGGTCAGATTCGGCCGCCTTACCGGGCCTTCGGTTGATGGTTTCCCGCTTGGGCAAGCGAGTCGGCCCGGCAAAGTGGCCACTTGCATTTTCTGGCAAGTGTCTGCGAACAACGTTAATGAGTTGAACCTCGGAAATTGCCGGAAGTCCCGATGAAGAAATGAAAATGCCCCTTTTGCGGGGATTTGGATGCTCATGGCCGGCAGCAGGTGGCCCGACGCCCCGCCAACTTGACACTTGTCATTTCTGTCCTTGGGGGTTGGCGGGGTATCTGCACAGAGGTAGGAGGTGGCAGAATCGAGACTTGGTGAGTTTTCCAAACAAACGTCTCGAGCCTCCAGGTCTGCAGAGACCGACCAGGGCTGCCGCCCAACCGACTATTCACCCTTTTTGGGCGGGAATTTATTCCCTTTTTGCCCATTTTCGGGTTTTTGGTCGGGCTTCAAAAGCGGCTGCCCGAGGCCTGGCAGAGGCCGGGGCATGGTCCCCGATCGCGCCAGGCGGCTCGCGCGACCCGATTAGGCCCCGAAAGGAGTCGGGAAATCGGCAGACCTGCCCGAGTTCAGCCCGGGGGGGGCGGGGGGCAGGTCGGTTCGGCTCAAATCATTAACCAAAGCCGAGACTTGGTCTCGCTGGCGCAACCGAAGTGCCAGGCTGGATAACTCATTAACCAGAAGGCGGCTGGAGGCAGGCAGGGCTGATGGCTGAGGCCGGGTGGAGGCCACCCGCGGCCGGGAAAGTCAAAAGTCCCGTTGTGTGGAAGTCTATGAGGTCAGATTCGGCCGCCTTACCGGGCCTTCGGTTGATGGTTTCCCGCTTGGGCAAGCGAGTCGGCCCGGCAAAGTGGCCACTTGCATTTTCTGGCAAGTGTCTGCGAACAACGTTAATGAGTTGAACCTTGGAAATTGCCGGAAGTCCCGATGAAGAAATGAAAATGCCCCTTTTGCCGGGGATTTGGATGCTCATGGCCGGCAGCAGGTGGCCCGACGCCCCGCCAACTTGACACTTGTCATTTCTGTCCTTGGGGGTTGGCGGGGTATCTGCACAGAGGTAGGAGGTGGCAGAATCGAGACTTGGTGAGTTTTCCAAACAAACGTCTCGAGCCTCCAGGTCTGCAGAGACCGACCAGGGCTGCCGCCCAACCGACTATTCACCCTTTTTGGCGGGAATTTATTCCCTTTTGCCCATTTTTCGGGTTTTTGGTCGGGCTTCAAAAGCGGCTGCCCGAGGCCTGGCAGAGGCCGGGGCATGGTCCCCGATCGCGCCAGGCGGCTCGCGCGACCCGATTAGGCCCCGAAAGGAGTCGGGAAATCGGCAGACCTGCCCGAGTTCAGCCCGGGGGGGGCGGGGGGCAGGTCGGTTCGGCTCAAATCATTAACCAAAGCCGAGACTTGGTCTCGCTGGCGCAACCGAAGTGCCAGGCTGGATAACTCATTAACCAGAAGGCGGCTGGAGGCAGGCAGGGCTGATGGCTGAGGCCGGGTGGAGGCCACCCGCGGCCGGGAAAGTCAAAAGTCCCGTTGTGTGGAAGTCTATGAGGTCAGATTCGGCCGCCTTACCGGGCCTGCGGTTGATGGTTTCCCGCTTGGGCAAGCGAGTCGGCCCGGCAAAGTGGCCACTTGCATTTTCTGGCAAGTGTCTGCGAACAACGTTAATGAGTTGAACCTCGGCAATTGTCGGAAGTCCCGATGAAGAAATGAAAATGCCCCTTTTGCGGGGATTTGGATGCTCATGGCCGGCAGCAGGTGGCCCGACGCCCCGCCAACTTGACACTTGTCATTTCTGTCCTTGGGGGTTGGCGGGGTATCTGCACAGAGGTAGGAGGTGGCAGAATCGAGACTTGGTGAGTTTTCCAAACAAACGTCTCGAGCCTCCAGGTCTGCAGAGACCGACCAGGGCTGCCGCCCAACCGACTATTCACCCTTTTTGGGCGGGAATTTATTCCCTTTTTGCCCATTTTTCGGGTTTTTGGTCGGGCTTCAAAAGCGGCTGCCCGAGGCCTGGCAGAGGCCGGGGCATGGTCCCCGATCGCGCCAGGCGGCTCGCGCGACGCGATTAGGCCCCGAAAGGAGTCGGGAAATCGGCAGACCTGCCCGAGTTCAGCCCGCGGGGGCGGGGGGCAGGTCGGTTCGGCTCAAATCATTAACCAAAGCCGAGACTTGGTCTCGCTGGCGCAACCGAAGTGCCAGGCTGGATAACTCATTAACCAGAAGGCGGCTGGAGGCAGGCAGGGCTGATGGCTGAGGCCGGGTGGAGGCCACCCGCGGCCGGGAAAGTCAAAAGTCCCGTTGTGTGGAAGTCTATGAGGTCAGATTCGGCCGCCTTACCGGGCCTTCGGTTGATGGTTTCCCGCTTGGGCAAGCGAGTCGGCCCGGCAAAGTGGCCACTTGCATTTTCTGGCAAGTGTCTGCGAACAACGTTAATGAGTTGAACCTCGGCAATTGTCGGAAGTCCCGATGAAGAAATGAAAATGCCCCTTTTGCGGGGATTTGGATGCTCATGGCCGGCAGCAGGTGGCCCGACGCCCCGCCAACTTGACACTTGTCATTTCTGTCCTTGGGGGTTGGCGGGGTATCTGCACAGAGGTAGGAGGTGGCAGAATCGAGACTTGGTGAGTTTTCCAAACAAACGTCTCGAGCCTCCAGGTCTGCAGAGACCGACCAGGGCTGCCGCCCAACCGACTATTCACCCTTTTTGGGCGGGAATTTATTCCCTTTTTGCCCATTTTTCGGGTTTTTGGTCGGGCTTCAAAAGCGGCTGCCCGAGGCCTGGCAGAGGCCGGGGCATGGTCCCCGATCGCGCCAGGCGGCTCGCGCGACCCGATTAGGCCCCGAAAGGAGTCGGGAAATCGGCAGACCTGCCCGAGTTCAGCCCGGGGGGGGCGGGGGGCAGGTCGGTTCGGCTCAAATCATTAACCAAAGCCGAGACTTGGTCTCGCTGGCGCAACCGAAGTGCCAGGCTGGATAACTCATTAACCAGAAGGCGGCTGGAGGCAGGCAGGGCTGATGGCTGAGGCCGGGTGGAGGCCACCCGCGGCCGGGAAAGTCAAAAGTCCCGTTGTGTGGAAGTCTATGAGGTCAGATTCGGCCGCCTTACCGGGCCTTCGGTTGATGGTTTCCCGCTTGGGCAAGCGAGTCGGCCGGCAAAGTGGCCACTTGCATTTTCTGGCAAGTGTCTGCGAACAACGTTAATGAGTTGAACCTCGGAAATTGCCGGGAAGTCCCGATGAAGAAATGAAAATGCCCCTTTTGCGGGGATTTGGATGCTCATGGCCGGCAGCAGGTGGCCCGACGCCCCGCCAACTTGACACTTGTCATTTCTGTCCTTGGGGGTTGGCGGGGTATCTGCACAGAGGTAGGAGGTGGCAGAATCGAGACTTGGTGAGTTTTCCAAACAAACGTCTCGAGCCTCCAGGTCTGCAGAGACCGACCAGGGCTGCCGCCCAACCGACTATTCACCCTTTTTGGGCGGGAATTTATTCCCTTTTTGCCCATTTTTCGGGTTTTGGTCGGGCTTCAAAAGCGGCTGCCCGAGGCCTGGCAGAGGCCGGGGCATGGTCCCCGATCGCGCCAGGCGGCTCGCGCGACCCGATTAGGCCCCGAAAGGAGTCGGGAAATCGGCAGACCTGCCCGAGTTCAGCCCGGGGGGGGCGGGGGCAGGTCGGTTCGGCTCAAATCATTAACCAAAGCCGAGACTTGGTCTCGCTGGCGCAACCGAAGTGCCAGGCTGGATAACTCATTAACCAGAAGGCGGCTGGAGGCAGGCAGGGCTGATGGCTGAGGCCGGGTGGAGGCCACCCGCGGCCGGGAAAGTCAAAAGTCCCGTTGTGTGGAAGTCTATGAGGTCAGATTCGGCCGCCTTACCGGGCCTTCGGTTGATGGTTTCCCGCTTGGGCAAGCGAGTCGGCCCGGCAAAGTGGCCACTTGCATTTTCTGGCAAGTGTCTGCGAACAACGTTAATGAGTTGAACCTCGGAAATTGCCGGAAGTCCCGATGAAGAAATGAAAATGCCCCTTTTGCGGGGATTTGGATGCTCATGGCCGGCAGCAGGTGGCCCGACGCCCCGCCAACTTGACACTTGTCATTTCTGTCCTTGGGGGTTGGCGGGGTATCTGCACAGAGGTAGGAGGTGGCAGAATCGAGACTTGGTGAGTTTTCCAAACAAACGTCTCGAGCCTCCAGGTCTGCAGAGACCGACCAGGGCTGCCGCCCAACCGACTATTCACCCTTTTTGGGCGGGAATTTATTCCCTTTTTGCCCATTTTTCGGGTTTTTGGTCGGGCTTCAAAAGCGGCTGCCCGAGGCCTGGCAGAGGCCGGGGCATGGTCCCCGATCGCGCCAGGCGGCTCGCGCGACCCGATTAGGCCCCGAAAGGAGTCGGGAAATCGGCAGACCTGCCCGAGTTCAGCCCGGGGGGGGCGGGGGGCAGGTCGGTTCGGCTCAAATCATTAACCAAAGCCGAGACTTGGTCTCGCTGGCGCAACCGAAGTGCCAGGCTGGATAACTCATTAACCAGAAGGCGGCTGGAGGCAGGCAGGGCTGATGGCTGAGGCCGGGTGGAGGCCACCCGCGGCCGGGAAAGTCAAAAGTCCCGTTGTGTGGAAGTCTATGAGGTCAGATTCGGCCGCCTTACCGGGCCTTCGGTTGATGGTTTCCCGCTTGGGCAAGCGAGTCGGCCGGCAAAGTGGCCACTTGCATTTTCTGGCAAGTGTCTGCGAACAACGTTAATGAGTTGAACCTCGGAAATTGCCGGAAGTCCCGATGAAGAAATGAAAATGCCCCTTTTGCGGGGATTTGGATGCTCATGGCCGGCAGCAGGTGGCCCGACGCCCCGCCAACTTGACACTTGTCATTTCTGTCCTTGGGGGTTGGCGGGGTATCTGCACAGAGGTAGGAGGTGGCAGAATCGAGACTTGGTGAGTTTTCCAAACAAACGTCTCGAGCCTCCAGGTCTGCAGAGACCGACCAGGGCTGCCGCCCAACCGACTATTCACCCTTTTTGGGCGGAATTTATTCCCTTTTTGCCCATTTTTCGGGTTTTTGGTCGGGCTTCAAAAGCGGCTGCCCGAGGCCTGGCAGAGGCCGGGGCATGGTCCCCGATCGCGCCAGGCGGCTCGCGCGACCCGATTAGGCCCCGAAAGGAGTCGGGAAATCGGCAGACCTGCCCGAGTTCAGCCCGGGGGGGGCGGGGGGCAGGTCGGTTCGGCTCAAATCATTAACCAAAGCCGAGACTTGGTCTCGCTGGCGCAACCGAAGTGCCAGGCTGGATAACTCATTAACCAGAAGGCGGCTGGAGGCAGGCAGGGCTGATGGCTGAGGCCGGGTGGAGGCCACCCGCGGCCGGGAAAGTCAAAAGTCCCGTTGTGTGGAAGTCTATGAGGTCAGATTCGGCCGCCTTACCGGGCCTTCGGTTGATGGTTTCCCGCTTGGGCAAGCGAGTCGGCCCGGCAAAGTGGCCACTTGCATTTTCTGGCAAGTGTCTGCGAACAACGTTAATGAGTTGAACCTTGGAAATTGCCGGAAGTCCCGATGAAGAAATGAAAATGCCCCTTTTGCGGGGATTTGGATGCTCATGGCCGGCAGCAGGTGGCCCGACGCCCCGCCAACTTGACACTTGTCATTTCTGTCCTTGGGGGTTGGCGGGGTATCTGCACAGAGGTAGGAGGTGGCAGAATCGAGACTTGGTGAGTTTTCCAAACAAACGTCTCGAGCCTCCAGGTCTGCAGAGACCGACCAGGGCTGCCGCCCAACCGACTATTCACCCTTTTTGGGCGGGAATTTATTCCCTTTTTGCCCATTTTTCGGGTTTTTGGTCGGGCTTCAAAAGCGGCTGCCCGAGGCCTGGCAGAGGCCGGGGCATGGTCCCCGATCGCGCCAGGCGGCTCGCGCGACCCGATTAGGCCCCGAAAGGAGTCGGGAAATCGGCAGACCTGCCCGAGTTCAGCCCGGGGGGGGCGGGGGGCAGGTCGGTTCGGCTCAAATCATTAACCAAAGCCGAGACTTGGTCTCGCTGGCGCAACCGAAGTGCCAGGCTGGATAACTCATTAACCAGAAGGCGGCTGGAGGCAGGCAGGGCTGATGGCTGAGGCCGGGTGGAGGCCACCCGCGGCCGGGAAAGTCAAAAGTCCCGTTGTGTGGAAGTCTATGAGGTCAGATTCGGCCGCCTTACCGGGCCTGCGGTTGATGGTTTCCCGCTTGGGCAAGCGAGTCGGCCCGGCAAAGTGGCCACTTGCATTTTCTGGCAAGTGTCTGCGAACAACGTTAATGAGTTGAACCTCGGCAATTGTCGGAAGTCCCGATGAAGAAATGAAAATGCCCCTTTTGCGGGGATTTGGATGCTCATGGCCGGCAGCAGGTGGCCCGACGCCCCGCCAACTTGACACTTGTCATTTCTGTCCTTGGGGGTTGGCGGGGTATCTGCACAGAGGTAGGAGGTGGCAGAATCGAGACTTGGTGAGTTTTCCAAACAAACGTCTCGAGCCTCCAGGTCTGCAGAGACCGACCAGGGCTGCCGCCCAACCGACTATTCACCCTTTTTGGGCGGGAATTTATTCCCTTTTTGCCCATTTTTCGGGTTTTTGGTCGGGCTTCAAAAGCGGCTGCCCGAGGCCTGGCAGAGGCCGGGGCATGGTCCCCGATCGCGCCAGGCGGCTCGCGCGACGCGATTAGGCCCCGAAAGGAGTCGGGAAATCGGCAGACCTGCCCGAGTTCAGCCCGCGGGGGCGGGGGGCAGGTCGGTTCGGCTCAAATCATTAACCAAAGCCGAGACTTGGTCTCGCTGGCGCAACCGAAGTGCCAGGCTGGATAACTCATTAACCAGAAGGCGGCTGGAGGCAGGCAGGGCTGATGGCTGAGGCCGGGTGGAGGCCACCCGCGGCCGGGAAAGTCAAAAGTCCCGTTGTGTGGAAGTCTATGAGGTCAGATTCGGCCGCCTTACCGGGCCTTCGGTTGATGGTTTCCCGCTTGGGCAAGCGAGTCGGCCCGGCAAAGTGGCCACTTGCATTTTCTGGCAAGTGTCTGCGAACAACGTTAATGAGTTGAACCTCGGCAATTGTCGGAAGTCCCGATGAAGAAATGAAAATGCCCCTTTTGCGGGGATTTGGATGCTCATGGCCGGCAGCAGGTGGCCCGACGCCCCGCCAACTTGACACTTGTCATTTCTGTCCTTGGGGGTTGGCGGGGTATCTGCACAGAGGTAGGAGGTGGCAGAATCGAGACTTGGTGAGTTTTCCAAACAAACGTCTCGAGCCTCCAGGTCTGCAGAGACCGACCAGGGCTGCCGCCCAACCGACTATTCACCCTTTTTGGGCGGGAATTTATTCCCTTTTTGCCCATTTTTCGGGTTTTTGGTCGGGCTTCAAAAGCGGCTGCCCGAGGCCTGGCAGAGGCCGGGGCATGGTCCCCGATCGCGCCAGGCGGCTCGCGCGACCCGATTAGGCCCCGAAAGGAGTCGGGAAATCGGCAGACCTGCCCGAGTTCAGCCCGGGGGGGGCGGGGGGCAGGTCGGTTCGGCTCAAATCATTAACCAAAGCCGAGACTTGGTCTCGCTGGCGCAACCGAAGTGCCAGGCTGGATAACTCATTAACCAGAAGGCGGCTGGAGGCAGGCAGGGCTGATGGCTGAGGCCGGGTGGAGGCCACCCGCGGCCGGGAAAGTCAAAAGTCCCGTTGTGTGGAAGTCTATGAGGTCAGATTCGGCCGCCTTACCGGGCCTTCGGTTGATGGTTTCCCGCTTGGGCAAGCGAGTCGGCCCGGCAAAGTGGCCACTTGCATTTTCTGGCAAGTGTCTGCGAACAACGTTAATGAGTTGAACCTTGGAAATTGCCGGAAGTCCCGATGAAGAAATGAAAATGCCCCTTTTGCGGGGATTTGGATGCTCATGGCCGGCAGCAGGTGGCCCGACGCCCCGCCAACTTGACACTTGTCATTTCTGTCCTTGGGGGTTGGCGGGGTATCTGCACAGAGGTAGGAGGTGGCAGAATCGAGACTTGGTGAGTTTTCCAAACAAACGTCTCGAGCCTCCAGGTCTGCAGAGACCGACCAGGGCTGCCGCCCAACCGACTATTCACCCTTTTTGGGCGGGAATTTATTCCCTTTTTGCCCATTTTTCGGGTTTTTGGTCGGGCTTCAAAAGCGGCTGCCCGAGGCCTGGCAGAGGCCGGGGCATGGTCCCCGATCGCGCCAGGCGGCTCGCGCGACCCGATTAGGCCCCGAAAGGAGTCGGGAAATCGGCAGACCTGCCCGAGTTCAGCCCGGGGGGGGCGGGGGGCAGGTCGGTTCGGCTCAAATCATTAACCAAAGCCGAGACTTGGTCTCGCTGGCGCAACCGAAGTGCCAGGCTGGATAACTCATTAACCAGAAGGCGGCTGGAGGCAGGCAGGGCTGATGGCTGAGGCCGGGTGGAGGCCACCCGCGGCCGGGAAAGTCAAAAGTCCCGTTGTGTGGAAGTCTATGAGGTCAGATTCGGCCGCCTTACCGGGCCTGCGGTTGATGGTTTCCCGCTTGGGCAAGCGAGTCGGCCCGGCAAAGTGGCCACTTGCATTTTCTGGCAAGTGTCTGCGAACAACGTTAATGAGTTGAACCTCGGCAATTGTCGGAAGTCCCGATGAAGAAATGAAAATGCCCCTTTTGCGGGGATTTGGATGCTCATGGCCGGCAGCAGGTGGCCCGACGCCCCGCCAACTTGACACTTGTCATTTCTGTCCTTGGGGGTTGGCGGGGTATCTGCACAGAGGTAGGAGGTGGCAGAATCGAGACTTGGTGAGTTTTCCAAACAAACGTCTCGAGCCTCCAGGTCTGCAGAGACCGACCAGGGCTGCCGCCCAACCGACTATTCACCCTTTTTGGGCGGGAATTTATTCCCTTTTTGCCCATTTTTCGGGTTTTTGGTCGGGCTTCAAAAGCGGCTGCCCGAGGCCTGGCAGAGGCCGGGGCATGGTCCCCGATCGCGCCAGGCGGCTCGCGCGACGCGATTAGGCCCCGAAAGGAGTCGGGAAATCGGCAGACCTGCCCGAGTTCAGCCCGCGGGGGCGGGGGGCAGGTCGGTTCGGCTCAAATCATTAACCAAAGCCGAGACTTGGTCTCGCTGGCGCAACCGAAGTGCCAGGCTGGATAACTCATTAACCAGAAGGCGGCTGGAGGCAGGCAGGGCTGATGGCTGAGGCCGGGTGGAGGCCACCCGCGGCCGGGAAAGTCAAAAGTCCCGTTGTGTGGAAGTCTATGAGGTCAGATTCGGCCGCCTTACCGGGCCTTCGGTTGATGGTTTCCCGCTTGGGCAAGCGAGTCGGCCCGGCAAAGTGGCCACTTGCATTTTCTGGCAAGTGTCTGCGAACAACGTTAATGAGTTGAACCTCGGCAATTGTCGGAAGTCCCGATGAAGAAATGAAAATGCCCCTTTTGCGGGGATTTGGATGCTCATGGCCGGCAGCAGGTGGCCCGACGCCCCGCCAACTTGACACTTGTCATTTCTGTCCTTGGGGGTTGGCGGGGTATCTGCACAGAGGTAGGAGGTGGCAGAATCGAGACTTGGTGAGTTTTCCAAACAAACGTCTCGAGCCTCCAGGTCTGCAGAGACCGACCAGGGCTGCCGCCCAACCGACTATTCACCCTTTTTGGGCGGGAATTTATTCCCTTTTTGCCCATTTTTCGGGTTTTTGGTCGGGCTTCAAAAGCGGCTGCCCGAGGCCTGGCAGAGGCCGGGGCATGGGCCCCGATCGCGCCAGGCGGCACGCGCGACCCGATTAGGCCCCGAAAGGAGTCGGGAAATCGGCAGACCTGCCCGACTTCAGCCCGCGGGGGCGGGGGGCAGGTCGGTTCGGCTCAAATCATTAACCAAAGCCGAGACTTGGTCTCGCTGGCGCAACCGAAGTGCCAGGCTGGATAACTCATTAACCAGAAGGCGGCTGGAGGCAGGCAGGGCTGATGGCTGAGGCCGGGTGGAGGCCACCCGCGGCCGGGAAAGTCAAAAGTCCCGTTGTGTGGAAGTCTATGAGGTCAGATTCGGCCGCCTTACCGGGCCTTCGGTTGATGGTTTCCCGCTTGGGCAAGCGAGTCGGCCCGGCAAAGTGGCCACTTGCATTTTCTGGCAAGTGTCTGCGAACAACGTTAATGAGTTGAACCTCGGCAATTGTCGGAAGTCCCGATGAAGAAATGAAAATGCCCCTTTTGCGGGGATTTGGATGCTCATGGCCGGCAGCAGGTGGCCCGACGCCCCGCCAACTTGACACTTGTCATTTCTGTCCTTGGGGGTTGGCGGGGTATCTGCACAGAGGTAGGAGGTGGCAGAATCGAGACTTGGTGAGTTTTCCAAACAAACGTCTCGAGCCTCCAGGTCTGCAGAGACCGACCAGGGCTGCCGCCCAACCGACTATTCACCCTTTTTGGGCGGGAATTTATTCCCTTTTTGCCCATTTTTCGGGTTTTTGGTCGGGCTTCAAAAGCGGCGGCCCGAGGCCTGGCAGAGGCCGGGGCATGGGCCCCGATCGCGCCAGGCGGCACGCGCGACCCGATTAGGCCCCGAAAGGAGTCGGGAAATCGGCAGACCTGCCCGACTTCAGCCCGCGGGGGCGGGGGGCAGGTCGGTTCGGCTCAAATCATTAACCAAAGCCGAGACTTGGTCTCGCTGGCGCAACCGAAGTGCCAGGCTGGATAACTCATTAACCAGAAGGCGGCTGGAGGCAGGCAGGGCTGATGGCTGAGGCCGGGTGGAGGCCACCCGCGGCCGGGAAAGTCAAAAGTCCCGTTGTGTGGAAGTCTATGAGGTCAGATTCGGCCGCCTTACCGGGCCTTCGGTTGATGGTTTCCCGCTTGGGCAAGCGAGTCGGCCCGGCAAAGTGGCCACTTGCATTTTCTGGCAAGTGTCTGCGAACAACGTTAATGAGTTGAACCTTGGAAATTGCCGGAAGTCCCGATGAAGAAATGAAAATGCCCCTTTTGCGGGGATTTGGATGCTCATGGCCGGCAGCAGGTGGCCCGACGCCCCGCCAACTTGACACTTGTCATTTCTGTCCTTGGGGGTTGGCGGGGTATCTGCACAGAGGTAGGAGGTGGCAGAATCGAGACTTGGTGAGTTTTCCAAACAAACGTCTCGAGCCTCCAGGTCTGCAGAGACCGACCAGGGCTGCCGCCCAACCGACTATTCACCCTTTTTGGGCGGGAATTTATTCCCTTTTTGCCCATTTTTCGGGTTTTTGGTCGGGCTTCAAAAGCGGCTGCCCGAGGCCTGGCAGAGGCCGGGGCATGGGCCCCGATCGCGCCAGGTGGCTCGCGCGACCCGATTAGGCCCCGAAAGGAGTCGGGAAATCGGCAGACCTTGCCGAGTTCAGCCCGCGGTGGCGTGGGGCAGGTCGGTTCGGCTCAAATCATTAACCAAAGCCGAGACTTGGTCTCGCTGGCGCAACCGAAGTGCCAGGCTGGATAACTCATTAACCAGAAGGCGGCTGGAGGCAGGCAGGGCTGATGGCTGAGGCCGGGTGGAGGCCACCCGCGGCCGGGAAAGTCAAAAGTCCCGTTGTGTGGAAGTCTATGAGGTCAGATTCGGCCGCCTTACCGGGCCTTCGGTTGATGGTTTCCCGCTTGGGCAAGCGAGTCGGCCCGGCAAAGTGGCCACTTGCATTTTCTGGCAAGTGTCTGCGAACAACGTTAATGAGTTGAACCTTGGAAATTGCCGGAAGTCCCGATGAAGAAATGAAAATGCCCCTTTTGCGGGGATTTGGATGCTCATGGCCGGCAGCAGGTGGCCCGACGCCCCGCCAACTTGACACTTGTCATTTCTGTCCTTGGGGGTTGGCGGGGTATCTGCACAGAGGTAGGAGGTGGCAGAATCGAGACTTGGTGAGTTTTCCAAACAAACGTCTCGAGCCTCCAGGTCTGCAGAGACCGACCAGGGCTGCCGCCCAACCGACTATTCACCCTTTTTGGGCGGGAATTTATTCCCTTTTTGCCCATTTTTCGGGTTTTTGGTCGGGCTTCAAAAGCGGCTGCCCGAGGCCTGGCAGAGGCCGGGGCATGGTCCCCGATCGCGCCAGGCGGCTCGCGCGACCCGATTAGGCCCCGAAAGGAGTCGGGAAATCGGCAGACCTGCCCGAGTTCAGCCCGGGGGGGGCGGGGGGCAGGTCGGTTCGGCTCAAATCATTAACCAAAGCCGAGACTTGGTCTCGCTGGCGCAACCGAAGTGCCAGGCTGGATAACTCATTAACCAGAAGGCGGCTGGAGGCAGGCAGGGCTGATGGCTGAGGCCGGGTGGAGGCCACCCGCGGCCGGGAAAGTCAAAAGTCCCGTTGTGTGGAAGTCTATGAGGTCAGATTCGGCCGCCTTACCGGGCCTTCGGTTGATGGTTTCCCGCTTGGGCAAGCGAGTCGGCCCGGCAAAGTGGCCACTTGCATTTTCTGGCAAGTGTCTGCGAACAACGTTAATGAGTTGAACCTCGGAAATTGCCGGAAGTCCCGATGAAGAAATGAAAATGCCCCTTTTGCGGGGATTTGGATGCTCATGGCCGGCAGCAGGTGGCCCGACGCCCCGCCAACTTGACACTTGTCATTTCTGTCCTTGGGGGTTGGCGGGGTATCTGCACAGAGGTAGGAGGTGGCAGAATCGAGACTTGGTGAGTTTTCCAAACAAACGTCTCGAGCCTCCAGGTCTGCAGAGACCGACCAGGGCTGCCGCCCAACCGACTATTCACCCTTTTTGGGCGGGAATTTATTCCCTTTTTGCCCATTTTTCGGGTTTTTGGTCGGGCTTCAAAAGCGGCTGCCCGAGGCCTGGCAGAGGCCGGGGCATGGTCCCCGATCGCGCCAGGCGGCTCGCGCGACCCGATTAGGCCCCGAAAGGAGTCGGGAAATCGGCAGACCTGCCCGAGTTCAGCCCGGGGGGGGCGGGGGGCAGGTCGGTTCGGCTCAAATCATTAACCAAAGCCGAGACTTGGTCTCGCTGGCGCAACCGAAGTGCCAGGCTGGATAACTCATTAACCAGAAGGCGGCTGGAGGCAGGCAGGGCTGATGGCTGAGGCCGGGTGGAGGCCACCCGCGGCCGGGAAAGTCAAAAGTCCCGTTGTGTGGAAGTCTATGAGGTCAGATTCGGCCGCCTTACCGGGCCTTCGGTTGATGGTTTCCCGCTTGGGCAAGCGAGTCGGCCCGGCAAAGTGGCCACTTGCATTTTCTGGCAAGTGTCTGCGAACAACGTTAATGAGTTGAACCTTGGAAATTGCCGGAAGTCCCGATGAAGAAATGAAAATGCCCCTTTTGCGGGGATTTGGATGCTCATGGCCGGCAGCAGGTGGCCCGACGCCCCGCCAACTTGACACTTGTCATTTCTGTCCTTGGGGGTTGGCGGGGTATCTGCACAGAGGTAGGAGGTGGCAGAATCGAGACTTGGTGAGTTTTCCAAACAAACGTCTCGAGCCTCCAGGTCTGCAGAGACCGACCAGGGCTGCCGCCCAACCGACTATTCACCCTTTTTGGGCGGGAATTTATTCCCTTTTTGCCCATTTTTCGGGTTTTTGGTCGGGCTTCAAAAGCGGCTGCCCGAGGCCTGGCAGAGGCCGGGGCATGGGCCCCGATCGCGCCAGGTGGCTCGCGCGACCCGATTAGGCCCCGAAAGGAGTCGGGAAATCGGCAGACCTTGCCGAGTTCAGCCCGCGGTGGCGTGGGGCAGGTCGGTTCGGCTCAAATCATTAACCAAAGCCGAGACTTGGTCTCGCTGGCGCAACCGAAGTGCCAGGCTGGATAACTCATTAACCAGAAGGCGGCTGGAGGCAGGCAGGGCTGATGGCTGAGGCCGGGTGGAGGCCACCCGCGGCCGGGAAAGTCAAAAGTCCCGTTGTGTGGAAGTCTATGAGGTCAGATTCGGCCGCCTTACCGGGCCTTCGGTTGATGGTTTCCCGCTTGGGCAAGCGAGTCGGCCCGGCAAAGTGGCCACTTGCATTTTCTGGCAAGTGTCTGCGAACAACGTTAATGAGTTGAACCTTGGAAATTGCCGGAAGTCCCGATGAAGAAATGAAAATGCCCCTTTTGCGGGGATTTGGATGCTCATGGCCGGCAGCAGGTGGCCCGACGCCCCGCCAACTTGACACTTGTCATTTCTGTCCTTGGGGGTTGGCGGGGTATCTGCACAGAGGTAGGAGGTGGCAGAATCGAGACTTGGTGAGTTTTCCAAACAAACGTCTCGAGCCTCCAGGTCTGCAGAGACCGACCAGGGCTGCCGCCCAACCGACTATTCACCCTTTTTGGGCGGGAATTTATTCCCTTTTTGCCCATTTTTCGGGTTTTTGGTCGGGCTTCAAAAGCGGCTGCCCGAGGCCTGGCAGAGGCCGGGGCATGGTCCCCGATCGCGCCAGGCGGCTCGCGCGACCCGATTAGGCCCCGAAAGGAGTCGGGAAATCGGCAGACCTGCCCGAGTTCAGCCCGGGGGGGGCGGGGGGCAGGTCGGTTCGGCTCAAATCATTAACCAAAGCCGAGACTTGGTCTCGCTGGCGCAACCGAAGTGCCAGGCTGGATAACTCATTAACCAGAAGGCGGCTGGAGGCAGGCAGGGCTGATGGCTGAGGCCGGGTGGAGGCCACCCGCGGCCGGGAAAGTCAAAAGTCCCGTTGTGTGGAAGTCTATGAGGTCAGATTCGGCCGCCTTACCGGGCCTTCGGTTGATGGTTTCCCGCTTGGGCAAGCGAGTCGGCCCGGCAAAGTGGCCACTTGCATTTTCTGGCAAGTGTCTGCGAACAACGTTAATGAGTTGAACCTCGGAAATTGCCGGAAGTCCCGATGAAGAAATGAAAATGCCCCTTTTGCGGGGATTTGGATGCTCATGGCCGGCAGCAGGTGGCCCGACGCCCCGCCAACTTGACACTTGTCATTTCTGTCCTTGGGGGTTGGCGGGGTATCTGCACAGAGGTAGGAGGTGGCAGAATCGAGACTTGGTGAGTTTTCCAAACAAACGTCTCGAGCCTCCAGGTCTGCAGAGACCGACCAGGGCTGCCGCCCAACCGACTATTCACCCTTTTTGGGCGGGAATTTATTCCCTTTTTGCCCATTTTTCGGGTTTTTGGTCGGGCTTCAAAAGCGGCTGCCCGAGGCCTGGCAGAGGCCGGGGCATGGTCCCCGATCGCGCCAGGCGGCTCGCGCGACCCGATTAGGCCCCGAAAGGAGTCGGGAAATCGGCAGACCTGCCCGAGTTCAGCCCGGGGGGGGCGGGGGGCAGGTCGGTTCGGCTCAAATCATTAACCAAAGCCGAGACTTGGTCTCGCTGGCGCAACCGAAGTGCCAGGCTGGATAACTCATTAACCAGAAGGCGGCTGGAGGCAGGCAGGGCTGATGGCTGAGGCCGGGTGGAGGCCACCCGCGGCCGGGAAAGTCAAAAGTCCCGTTGTGTGGAAGTCTATGAGGTCAGATTCGGCCGCCTTACCGGGCCTTCGGTTGATGGTTTCCCGCTTGGGCAAGCGAGTCGGCCCGGCAAAGTGGCCACTTGCATTTTCTGGCAAGTGTCTGCGAACAACGTTAATGAGTTGAACCTTGGAAATTGCCGGAAGTCCCGATGAAGAAATGAAAATGCCCCTTTTGCGGGGATTTGGATGCTCATGGCCGGCAGCAGGTGGCCCGACGCCCCGCCAACTTGACACTTGTCATTTCTGTCCTTGGGGGTTGGCGGGGTATCTGCACAGAGGTAGGAGGTGGCAGAATCGAGACTTGGTGAGTTTTCCAAACAAACGTCTCGAGCCTCCAGGTCTGCAGAGACCGACCAGGGCTGCCGCCCAACCGACTATTCACCCTTTTTGGGCGGGAATTTATTCCCTTTTTGCCCATTTTTCGGGTTTTTGGTCGGGCTTCAAAAGCGGCTGCCCGAGGCCTGGCAGAGGCCGGGGCATGGTCCCCGATCGCGCCAGGCGGCTCGCGCGACCCGATTAGGCCCCGAAAGGAGTCGGGAAATCGGCAGACCTGCCCGAGTTCAGCCCGGGGGGGGCGGGGGGCAGGTCGGTTCGGCTCAAATCATTAACCAAAGCCGAGACTTGGTCTCGCTGGCGCAACCGAAGTGCCAGGCTGGATAACTCATTAACCAGAAGGCGGCTGGAGGCAGGCAGGGCTGATGGCTGAGGCCGGGTGGAGGCCACCCGCGGCCGGGAAAGTCAAAAGTCCCGTTGTGTGGAAGTCTATGAGGTCAGATTCGGCCGCCTTACCGGGCCTGCGGTTGATGGTTTCCCGCTTGGGCAAGCGAGTCGGCCCGGCAAAGTGGCCACTTGCATTTTCTGGCAAGTGTCTGCGAACAACGTTAATGAGTTGAACCTCGGCAATTGTCGGAAGTCCCGATGAAGAAATGAAAATGCCCCTTTTGCGGGGATTTGGATGCTCATGGCCGGCAGCAGGTGGCCCGACGCCCCGCCAACTTGACACTTGTCATTTCTGTCCTTGGGGGTTGGCGGGGTATCTGCACAGAGGTAGGAGGTGGCAGAATCGAGACTTGGTGAGTTTTCCAAACAAACGTCTCGAGCCTCCAGGTCTGCAGAGACCGACCAGGGCTGCCGCCCAACCGACTATTCACCCTTTTTGGGCGGGAATTTATTCCCTTTTTGCCCATTTTTCGGGTTTTTGGTCGGGCTTCAAAAGCGGCTGCCCGAGGCCTGGCAGAGGCCGGGGCATGGTCCCCGATCGCGCCAGGCGGCTCGCGCGACGCGATTAGGCCCCGAAAGGAGTCGGGAAATCGGCAGACCTGCCCGAGTTCAGCCCGCGGGGGCGGGGGGCAGGTCGGTTCGGCTCAAATCATTAACCAAAGCCGAGACTTGGTCTCGCTGGCGCAACCGAAGTGCCAGGCTGGATAACTCATTAACCAGAAGGCGGCTGGAGGCAGGCAGGGCTGATGGCTGAGGCCGGGTGGAGGCCACCCGCGGCCGGGAAAGTCAAAAGTCCCGTTGTGTGGAAGTCTATGAGGTCAGATTCGGCCGCCTTACCGGGCCTTCGGTTGATGGTTTCCCGCTTGGGCAAGCGAGTCGGCCCGGCAAAGTGGCCACTTGCATTTTCTGGCAAGTGTCTGCGAACAACGTTAATGAGTTGAACCTCGGCAATTGTCGGAAGTCCCGATGAAGAAATGAAAATGCCCCTTTTGCGGGGATTTGGATGCTCATGGCCGGCAGCAGGTGGCCCGACGCCCCGCCAACTTGACACTTGTCATTTCTGTCCTTGGGGGTTGGCGGGGTATCTGCACAGAGGTAGGAGGTGGCAGAATCGAGACTTGGTGAGTTTTCCAAACAAACGTCTCGAGCCTCCAGGTCTGCAGAGACCGACCAGGGCTGCCGCCCAACCGACTATTCACCCTTTTTGGGCGGGAATTTATTCCCTTTTTGCCCATTTTTCGGGTTTTTGGTCGGGCTTCAAAAGCGGCTGCCCGAGGCCTGGCAGAGGCCGGGGCATGGTCCCCGATCGCGCCAGGCGGCTCGCGCGACCCGATTAGGCCCCGAAAGGAGTCGGGAAATCGGCAGACCTGCCCGAGTTCAGCCCGGGGGGGGCGGGGGGCAGGTCGGTTCGGCTCAAATCATTAACCAAAGCCGAGACTTGGTCTCGCTGGCGCAACCGAAGTGCCAGGCTGGATAACTCATTAACCAGAAGGCGGCTGGAGGCAGGCAGGGCTGATGGCTGAGGCCGGGTGGAGGCCACCCGCGGCCGGGAAAGTCAAAAGTCCCGTTGTGTGGAAGTCTATGAGGTCAGATTCGGCCGCCTTACCGGGCCTTCGGTTGATGGTTTCCCGCTTGGGCAAGCGAGTCGGCCCGGCAAAGTGGCCACTTGCATTTTCTGGCAAGTGTCTGCGAACAACGTTAATGAGTTGAACCTCGGAAATTGCCGGAAGTCCCGATGAAGAAATGAAAATGCCCCTTTTGCGGGGATTTGGATGCTCATGGCCGGCAGCAGGTGGCCCGACGCCCCGCCAACTTGACACTTGTCATTTCTGTCCTTGGGGGTTGGCGGGGTATCTGCACAGAGGTAGGAGGTGGCAGAATCGAGACTTGGTGAGTTTTCCAAACAAACGTCTCGAGCCTCCAGGTCTGCAGAGACCGACCAGGGCTGCCGCCCAACCGACTATTCACCCTTTTTGGGCGGGAATTTATTCCCTTTTTGCCCATTTTTCGGGTTTTTGGTCGGGCTTCAAAAGCGGCTGCCCGAGGCCTGGCAGAGGCCGGGGCATGGTCCCCGATCGCGCCAGGCGGCTCGCGCGACCCGATTAGGCCCCGAAAGGAGTCGGGAAATCGGCAGACCTGCCCGAGTTCAGCCCGGGGGGGGCGGGGGGCAGGTCGGTTCGGCTCAAATCATTAACCAAAGCCGAGACTTGGTCTCGCTGGCGCAACCGAAGTGCCAGGCTGGATAACTCATTAACCAGAAGGCGGCTGGAGGCAGGCAGGGCTGATGGCTGAGGCCGGGTGGAGGCCACCCGCGGCCGGGAAAGTCAAAAGTCCCGTTGTGTGGAAGTCTATGAGGTCAGATTCGGCCGCCTTACCGGGCCTTCGGTTGATGGTTTCCCGCTTGGGCAAGCGAGTCGGCCCGGCAAAGTGGCCACTTGCATTTTCTGGCAAGTGTCTGCGAACAACGTTAATGAGTTGAACCTCGGAAATTGCCGGAAGTCCCGATGAAGAAATGAAAATGCCCCTTTTGCGGGGATTTGGATGCTCATGGCCGGCAGCAGGTGGCCCGACGCCCCGCCAACTTGACACTTGTCATTTCTGTCCTTGGGGGTTGGCGGGGTATCTGCACAGAGGTAGGAGGTGGCAGAATCGAGACTTGGTGAGTTTTCCAAACAAACGTCTCGAGCCTCCAGGTCTGCAGAGACCGACCAGGGCTGCCGCCCAACCGACTATTCACCCTTTTTGGGCGGGAATTTATTCCCTTTTTGCCCATTTTTCGGGTTTTTGGTCGGGCTTCAAAAGCGGCTGCCCGAGGCCTGGCAGAGGCCGGGGCATGGTCCCCGATCGCGCCAGGCGGCTCGCGCGACCCGATTAGGCCCCGAAAGGAGTCGGGAAATCGGCAGACCTGCCCGAGTTCAGCCCGGGGGGGGCGGGGGGCAGGTCGGTTCGGCTCAAATCATTAACCAAAGCCGAGACTTGGTCTCGCTGGCGCAACCGAAGTGCCAGGCTGGATAACTCATTAACCAGAAGGCGGCTGGAGGCAGGCAGGGCTGATGGCTGAGGCCGGGTGGAGGCCACCCGCGGCCGGGAAAGTCAAAAGTCCCGTTGTGTGGAAGTCTATGAGGTCAGATTCGGCCGCCTTACCGGGCCTTCGGTTGATGGTTTCCCGCTTGGGCAAGCGAGTCGGCCCGGCAAAGTGGCCACTTGCATTTTCTGGCAAGTGTCTGCGAACAACGTTAATGAGTTGAACCTCGGAAATTGCCGGAAGTCCCGATGAAGAAATGAAAATGCCCCTTTTGCGGGGATTTGGATGCTCATGGCCGGCAGCAGGTGGCCCGACGCCCCGCCAACTTGACACTTGTCATTTCTGTCCTTGGGGGTTGGCGGGGTATCTGCACAGAGGTAGGAGGTGGCAGAATCGAGACTTGGTGAGTTTTCCAAACAAACGTCTCGAGCCTCCAGGTCTGCAGAGACCGACCAGGGCTGCCGCCCAACCGACTATTCACCCTTTTTGGGCGGGAATTTATTCCCTTTTTGCCCATTTTTCGGGTTTTTGGTCGGGCTTCAAAAGCGGCTGCCCGAGGCCTGGCAGAGGCCGGGGCATGGTCCCCGATCGCGCCAGGCGGCTCGCGCGACCCGATTAGGCCCCGAAAGGAGTCGGGAAATCGGCAGACCTGCCCGAGTTCAGCCCGGGGGGGGCGGGGGGCAGGTCGGTTCGGCTCAAATCATTAACCAAAGCCGAGACTTGGTCTCGCTGGCGCAACCGAAGTGCCAGGCTGGATAACTCATTAACCAGAAGGCGGCTGGAGGCAGGCAGGGCTGATGGCTGAGGCCGGGTGGAGGCCACCCGCGGCCGGGAAAGTCAAAAGTCCCGTTGTGTGGAAGTCTATGAGGTCAGATTCGGCCGCCTTACCGGGCCTTCGGTTGATGGTTTCCCGCTTGGGCAAGCGAGTCGGCCCGGCAAAGTGGCCACTTGCATTTTCTGGCAAGTGTCTGCGAACAACGTTAATGAGTTGAACCTTGGAAATTGCCGGAAGTCCCGATGAAGAAATGAAAATGCCCCTTTTGCGGGGATTTGGATGCTCATGGCCGGCAGCAGGTGGCCCGACGCCCCGCCAACTTGACACTTGTCATTTCTGTCCTTGGGGGTTGGCGGGGTATCTGCACAGAGGTAGGAGGTGGCAGAATCGAGACTTGGTGAGTTTTCCAAACAAACGTCTCGAGCCTCCAGGTCTGCAGAGACCGACCAGGGCTGCCGCCCAACCGACTATTCACCCTTTTTGGGCGGGAATTTATTCCCTTTTTGCCCATTTTTCGGGTTTTTGGTCGGGCTTCAAAAGCGGCTGCCCGAGGCCTGGCAGAGGCCGGGGCATGGTCCCCGATCGCGCCAGGCGGCTCGCGCGACCCGATTAGGCCCCGAAAGGAGTCGGGAAATCGGCAGACCTGCCCGAGTTCAGCCCGGGGGGGGCGGGGGGCAGGTCGGTTCGGCTCAAATCATTAACCAAAGCCGAGACTTGGTCTCGCTGGCGCAACCGAAGTGCCAGGCTGGATAACTCATTAACCAGAAGGCGGCTGGAGGCAGGCAGGGCTGATGGCTGAGGCCGGGTGGAGGCCACCCGCGGCCGGGAAAG
>NW_027252437.1:0-25288 GCF_044704955.1 Pristiophorus japonicus
CAGGAAACACAGAAAGTTAGCATGTTGGTACAGCAAGCAATTAGGAAGGCAAATGCATGTTGGCCTTTATTGCAAGGGGGTTAGAGTACAAGTGTAAGGGGGCCAAAATTGCCCCTTCCCTTAAGGCCTGTTCATGCAGGAAATCGGTGGCCACGTTGCGGAGTGGAATGGCCGCAGATTTTTTGTTGAATGGCTGCCATTTTGAAAATTCCGTTCCTGTGGTATCCCGGCGGTGACTCGCTTCCCCCCACTGCTGCCGATCCGCCTTAAATGCATCATCTGAGTGTGCACCGCCGATATGACTCCCCCAAACCCGAAATTCCGCGCAGAAAATCTTGCTCCTGCTGCTCGGTGCCACTGACAGCTTTTTCCATCGGTGCACTGTGCTTGGAGTGCTTCTAAAATGGTGATGCGGCTGCCATTAAAGGGAAGGACATACTGCCGCAACCGCCAACTATTTTTTTGTGGGCCAACTATGTCGGGCCAACAATTATGCCCTCAGGTTCAGCTGGACTGTCAGCAGGGCCGAAACCTACCCTGGTGGCCCAGTGGACCTAACTTAAAGAATCGCAGAGGCTCTCCCCTTTAAATGAAGGGGAGAGACGTGGTGACGGCGTCAACGTCATGACGTCATCAGCGTTACGCTGATAATTGACAGCGACAGACACTCCGCCTGCGCCCCCACTTCCACCCCTCTACTTATCGAAGTGCTGCACTTCTGCCCCATTATGACCAACCTTTAGGCCGCTCTAGAAAAAAAAAAGCCAAAGAGCGGAATTTCACGCAAGGCCACTGTTATGTATTTAACCCCTTGTAACCTGTATTACACTACCACCAGAGGGCCTACCTGTCGGAGTCCCAAGGGATCCCAGCATCCCTTGGGAGCACGGTATATAAGCAGGCCACGCACGAGGTACCTGCACTCTGGAGTCTTATTAAAGGAGTTAAGGTCACACTTGCTCATTGTACACAGTACTCAGTTTCATCCTTTATGAGGAAGGACATTCTTGCTATTGAGGGAGTGCAGCGAAGGTTCACCAGACTGATTCCCGGGATGGCGAGACTGACCTATCAAGAAAGACTAGATCAACTTGGCTTGTATTCACCGGAGTTCAGACGAATGAGAGGGGACCTCATAGAAACACTTAAATTTCTGATGGGTTCAGACAGGTTAGATGCAGGAAGGATGTTCCCAATGTTGGGGAAGTCCAGAACCAGGGGTCACAGTCTAAGAATAAGGGGTAAGCCATTTAGGACCGAGATGAGGAGAAACTTCTTCACCCAGAGAGTGGTGAACCTGTGGAATTCTCTACCACAGAAAGTTGTTGAGGCCAATTCACTAAATATATTCAAAAAGGAGTTAGATGAAGTCCTTACTACTAGGGGGATCAAGGGGTATGGCGAGAAAGCAGGAATGGGGTACTGAAGTTGCATGTTCGGCCATGAACTCATTGAATGGCGATGCAGGCTAGAAGGGCCGAATGGCCTACTCCTGCACCTATTTTCTATGTTTCTATTATGAGCATAGCAATTGGCGACGAGATAACAAACAACCGCACGAAATTGCAAAGAACAATTGGTATCCTGGAGAAGTTTTCAGAACGGGACGATTGGGAGACCTTCATGGAGAGACTCGACCAATACTTCGTGGCCAACAAGCTGGAAGGGGACGAGAACGCTACCAAACGAAGGGCGATCCTCCTAACTGTCTGGGGCAACAACCTATGGACTCATGAAGAACCTCCTAGCTCCGGCAAAACCAACAGAGAAATCCTATGAAGAATTGTGTATGCTGGTCTGAGAGCACCTAAATCCTAAGGAAAGCGTTTTGATGGCGAGATATCGGTTCTACACGTGTTAACAATCGGAGGGCCAGGAAGTGGCGAGCTATGTCGCCAAACTAAGGCGCCTCGTAGGACATTGTGAGTTTGAGGGATTTCTAAAACAAATGCTTGGAGACTTTTTTGTATTGGGCATTGGCCATAAAACAAACTCTTGACTATAGAAACTCCGAACCTAAGTAAAGCCATAACGATAGCCCAGGCATTTATGTCCACCAGCGACAACACCAAACAGATTTCGCAGAGTAAAGAAGTTTCGGCCAGTACTGTGCATAAAGTAACGTCGGTTCGAGCAGGAATATACATGGCAGAACGTACACGCCGGCTGCTGCTGCCCGAACTCAGATGACGCAGAGTCCGCCATCAATCTTTAATGCAAGGCAGTTAACACCTTGTTGGCGTTGGGGCCGATGATCACTTCCACATCAATGCCGCTTCAAGCACTATATGTGCAACGGTTGAATAACAATGGGACACCTCTAGCGAATGTGCAGGCGAGCTGCAAGCCCTGCAAACCACCACATTGCAGAGGAAGATCGATCCACTGTGGATCAGGCTGAATTGGAGATTCGTACTGAGGAGGCAGAAGAGTACGGGGTACACACATTCGCTACGAAATGTCCATCAATAATGTTGAAAGTTAAATTGATAGGTATTCCAGTATCTATGGAACTGGACACGGGTGCAAGTCAGTCCATAATGAGTAAAAAGGCCTTCGACAGGCTGAGGGGCAAAAATGCACACAGGCCCAAGCTCAGCCCCATTTACACCAAACTAAGGACGTACACCAAGGAACTAATCCCTGTAATTGGCAGTGCAGAAGTCAAAGTCTCCTATGACAGAGCAATACACGAACTCCGCTGTGGATTGTGCCGGGGATGGCCCCAGGTTGTTTGGCAGAAACTGGATGCGAAAAATCCGCTGGAACTGGGACGACATCCGAGCGCTTTCGTCCGTCGATGACGCCTCGTGCCCAGGTTCTGAACAAGTTCCCGTCGTTGTTCGAGCCAGACACTGGAAGTTTCTCGGGGGCGAAAGTGCAGATCCATTTGGTTCCCGGTACACGACCCGTCCACAAGGCTGGGGCGGTACCGTACATGATGCATTAGAAAGTGAAAAATGAGCTGGACAGGCTGCAGCGAGAAGGCATCATTGCGCCGGTGGAATTCAACGAGTGGGCGAATCCGATTGTCCCGGTACTTAGAGGACGACACAGTTAGAATTTGTGGGGACTATAAAGTAACGATTAACCGTTTTTCGCTGCAGGACCAGTACCCGCTATCCAAGGCAGATGACCTATTCGAGACCCTGGCTGGAGGGAAGACGTTCACCAAGCTGGACCTTACCTCAGCCTACATGACGCAGGAGCTGGAGGAGTCTTCGAAAGGCCTCACCTGAATCAATATGCAAAAAAGGCCTGTTCATCTATAACCGGTGCCCGCTCAGAATTCGGTCGGCCGCGGCAATCTTCCAACGGAACATGGAGAGCCTGCTAAAGTCGGTTCCTCGCACCGTGGTTTTCCAGGATGACATACTGGTTACAGGTCAGGACACCATTGAGCACTTGAAGAATCTGGAAGAGGTTCTTAGTCGGTTGGATCGCATGGGGCTCAGGTTGAAACGCTCGAAGTGTGTTTTTCTGGTGCAGGAGGTCGAGTTCTTGGGAAGAAGAATCGCGGTGGACGGCATCAGACCCACTGACCCCAAGACGGAGGCCACCAAGAATGCGCCGCGACCACAGAACGTGATGGAGCTGCGGTCGTTCCTGGGACTCCTTAACTATTTTGATAATTTCCTACCTGGGTTAAGCACCCTGCTAGAACCCCTACATGCGCTGCTGCGCTAGGGAGACAACTGGGTATGGGGGAATTCACAAGAGGCTGCCTTTAAGAAAGCCAGAAATCTGTTATGTTCAAACAAACTGCTTGTCCTGTATAACCCTTGTAAAAGATTAGTGCTAGCTTGCGATGCGTCGTCATACGGGGTCGGGTGTGCTAACGAATCTGGGATCTTGCAACCGGTCACTTATGCATCCAGGAGTTTGTCCAAGGCCGAAAGGGCCTACAGCATGATTGAAAAAGAAGCTCTGGCGTGCGTTTACGGGGTAAAAAAAATGCACCACTACATATTTGGCCTCAAGTTTGAGCTTGAATCGGACCACAAGCTGCTCATATCGCTGTTCTTTGAGAGCAAAGGGATTAACACCAATGCCTCTACCCACATCCAAAGATGGGCTCTCACGCTGTCGGCATACAACTATGTAATCCGCCACAGACCGGGAACAGAGAACTGCACAGATGCTCTCAGTCAGCTGCCATTGCCCACCACCAGGGTGGAAATGGCACAGCCAGCGGACTTGCTCGTGGTCATGGAGCCGTTCGAGATCGAAAAGTCCCCCGTTACGGCCCGCCAGATCAGGACCTGGACCAGCCAGGATCCTTTACTGACCATGGTTTAAAAAAAAACTTTTCCTCCATGGGAGCTGATCCAGTGTCCCAGCGGAGATGCAGGAGACGATTAAGCCGTTCCATAGGCGCAAAGACGAAATGTCGCTGCAGGCGGACTGCCTGTTGTGGAGTAATCGCGTGGTCTTGCCCAAGAAAGGCAGAGATACGTTCATATGTGAACTGCACTGCACTCACCCAGGCATTGTCATGATGAAAGCCATAGCCAGATCCCATGTGTGGTGGCCCGGCATCGACTCAGATTTAGAGTCCTGCATGCGCCAGCGCAACACTTGCTCTCAGCTGAGCAATGCACCCAGAGAGACACCGCTATGTTTGTATTCGTGGCCCTCCAAACCGTGGTCGAGGATCCACGTGGACTATGCAGGCCCATTTCTAGGCAAAATGTTTTTGATTGTCGTGGAAGTTTACTCAAGATGGATTGAATGCGCGATAATGTCTAAGCACGTCCACGGCCACTATTGAAAGCCTACGAGCCATGTTTGCCACGCACGGCTTGCCTGATGTCCTAGTCAGCGACAATGGGTTGTGCTTCACCAGTGCTGAATTCAAGAAATTCATGACCCGCAATGGGATCAAACATGTCACATCTGCCCGTTCAAGCCCACATCCAACGGCCAGGCAGAATGGGCAGTTCAGACCATCAAGCAAAGCTTGAAACGTGTGTCGGAAGGCTCCCTGCAGACCCGGCTGTCTCGAGTGCTGCTCAGCTACCGCACCACACCCCACTCACTCACCGGGGTTCCCCCAGCCGAGCTGCTCATGAAAAAAGCGCTAAAAACAAGGCTTTCTCTTGGCCACCCTGATCTCCATGATCATGTGGAGGGCAAGCGGCGTCAACAAAGTGTGTACCATGACCGCGCAAATTTGTCACGCGATATTGAGATCAATGAATCCTGTGTTTCTGCTCAATTATGGACATGGTCCAAAATGGCTCACTAGCACGGTCACAGCCAAAGAGGGGAGTAAGGTGTTTCAGGTCAAATTGGCCAATGGACAAATGCACAGAAAACATTTGGACGAAATCAAATTGCGGTTCACTAACAGCTACGAACCCGAAGAAGACACCACCAACTTTAACCCTCCAACACATACACAAGTGACAAATGACATCATGGTTGACCACGAAACCGAACTCACCATCCCCAGCAGCCCGGCAAGATCGGCTGCCCAGCAGCTCAGTGAAGAACTAACCAACTCACCCACACCCGCATGTGTACCGAGACGATTGGCAAGGGAGCGAAAAGCCCCATATTGTCTCACCTTGTAAATAAGTGTACTGTTGACGTCACAGGGGAGTGATGTTATGTATTTAACCCCTTGTAACCTGTATTACACTACCACCAGAGGGCCGACCTGTCGGAGTCCCAAGGGATCCCAGCATCCCTTGAGAACACGGTAGATAAGCAGGCCACCCACGAGGTACCTGCACTCTGGAGTCTTATTAAAGAAGCTAAGGTCACACTTGCTCATTGTACATAGTGCTCAGTTTCATCCTTTATTATGAGCATAGCAGCCATCACATCTACCGCAGCGGTAAAAACGGTCGAAACGTGGTAGGCGAGCTGCCTTTCCAGCGGGGTGGAAATTTTGGCCCTAGGAAGTTTTACTACAATTGTACAGGGCTTTGGTGAGACAACAACTGGAGTACTGTGCACAATTTCCCTATCTGAGGAAGGACATACTCGCCTTAGAGGCGGTGCAACGAAGATTCACTGCATTGATCCCTGGGATGAGAGGGTTGTCCTATGAGGAGAGATTGATTAGATTATGCCTAGACTCGCTGGAGTTTAGGAAAATGAAAGATGATCCCATTGAAACACATGATTCTGAGGGTAATTGACAGGGTAGATGCTGAGAGGTTGTTTCCCCTGGCTGGGTCGGCCATTCATGAGAACATAAGAATTAGGAACAGGAGTAGGCCATCTAGCCCCTCGAGCCTGCTCCACCATTCAACAAGATCATGGCTGATCTGGCCGTGGACTCAACTCCACTTATCCGCCCGCTCCCCGTAACCCTTAATTCCCTTATTGGTTAAAAATCTATCTATCTGATTTGAATACATTCAATGAGCCAGCCTCAACTGCTTCCTTGGGCAGAGAATTCCACAGATTCACAACCCTCTGGGAGAAGAAATTTCTTCTCAACTCGGTTTTAAATTGGCTCCCCCGTATTTTGAGGCTGTGCCCCCTAGTTCTAGTCTCCCCAACTAGTGGAACCAACCTCCCTGCCTCTATCTTGTCTATCCCTTTCATGATTTTAAATGTTTCTATAAGATCACCCCTCATCCTTCTGAACTCCAACGAGTAAAGACCCAGTCTACTCAATCTATCATCATAAGGTAACCCACTCATCTCCGGTATCAGCCTAGTGAATCGTCTCTGTACCCACTCCAAAGCTAGTATATCCTTAAGTAAGGTGACCAAAACTGCACGCAGTACTCCAGGTGCGGCCTCACCAATACCCTGTACAGTTGCAGCAGGACCTCCCTGCTTTTGTACTCCATCCCTCTCGCAATGAAGGCCAACATTCCATTCGCCTTCCTGATTACCTGCTGCACCTGCAAACTAACTTTTTGGGATTCATTCACAAGGACCCCCAGGTCCCTCTGCACCGCAGCATGTTGTAATTTCTCCCCATTCAAATAATATTCCCTTTTACTATTTTTCTTTCCAAGGTGGATGACCTCACATTTTCCGACATTGTATTCCATCTGCCAAACCTTAGCCCATTCACTTAACCTATCTAAATCTCTTTGCAGCCTCTCTGTGTCCTCTACACAACCCGCTTTCCCACTAATCTTTGTGTCATCTGCAAATTTTGTTGCACTACACTCTGTCCCCTCTTCCAGGTCATCTATGTATATTGTAAACAGTTGTGATCCCAGCACCGATCCCTGTGGCACACCACTAACCACCGATTTCCAATCCGAAAAGGACCCATTTATCCTGACTCTCTGCTTTCTGTTAGCCAGCCAATTCTCCATCCATGCTAATACATTTCCTCTGACTCCGCGTACCTTTATCTTCTGCAGTAACCTTTTGTGTGGCACCTTATTGAATGCCTTTTGGAAATCTAAATACACCACATCCATCAGTACACCTCTATCCACCATGCTCATTATATCCTCAAAGAATTCCAGTAAATTAGTTAAACATGATTTCCCCTTCATGAATCCATGTTGCGTCTGCTTGATTGCACTATTCCTATCTAGATGTCCCACTATTTCTTCCTTTAATAGTTTCAAGCATTTTCCCCACTACAGATGTTAAACTAACCGGCCTATAGTTACCTGCCTTTTGTCTACCCCCTTTTTTAAACAGAGGCGTTAGATTAGCTGCTTTCCAATCCGCTGGTACCTCCCTAGAGTCCAGAGAATTTTGGTAGATTATAACGAATGCATCTGCTATAACTTCCGCCATCTCTTAATACCCTGGGATGCATTTCATCAGGACCCAGGGGACTTGTCTACCTTGAGTCCCATTTGCCTGTCCAGCACTACCCTCCTAGTGATAGTGATTGTCTCAAGGTCCTCCGTTCCCCCATTCCCGTGACCAGCAATTTTTGGCATGATTTTTGTGTCTTCCACTGTGAAGACGGAAGCAAAATAATTGTTTAAGGTCTCAGCCATTTCCACATTTCCCATTATTAAATCCCCCTTCTCATCTTCTAAGGGACCAACATTTACTTTAGTCACTCTTTTCCGTTTTATATATCTGTAAAAGCTTTTACTATCTGTTTTTATGTTTTGCGCAAGTTTACTTTCGTAATCTATCTTTCCTTTCTTTATTGCTTTCTTAGTCATTCTTTCCTGTCGTTTAAAATTTTCCCAATCTTCTAGTTTCCCACTAACCTTGGCCACCTTATACGCATTGGTTTTTAATTTGATACTCTCCTTTATTTTCTTGGTTATCCACGGCTGTTTATGCCTTCTCTTACCGCCTTTCTTTTTCACTGGAATATATTTTTGTTGAGCACTATGAAAGAGCTCCTTAAAAGTCCTCCACTGTTCCTCAATTGTGCCACCGTTTAGTCTGTGTTTCCAGTTGTGGTTTACACTTACTCCAGTGCTACTCTGCTCTGTTGCTTCCTGCCTTTAGCCAACTCTGCCCTCATCTCACTGTAGTCTCCTTTGTTTAAGCATAGTACGCTCGTTTGAGACACTACTTCCTCACCCTCAATCTGTATTACAAATTCAACCATACTATGATCACTCATTCCGAGAGGATCTTTTACTAGGAGACCGTTTATTATTCCTGTCTCATTACACAGGACCAAATCTAAGATCGCTTGCTCCCTTGTAGGTTCTGTAACATACTGTTCTAAGAAACAATCCCATATGCATTCTATGAATTCCTCCTCAAGGCTACCTCGTGCGATTTGATTTGATCAATCGATATGTAGGTTAAAATCCCCCATGATTACTGCCGTTCCTTTTTCACATGCCTCCATTATTCCCTTGATTATTGCCCGCCCCACCATGAAGTTATTATTTGGGGGCCTATAAACTACTCCCACCAGTGACTTTTTCCCCTTACTATCTCTAATCTCCACCCACACTGATTCAACATTTTGTTCATTAGAGCCAATATCATCTCTCACAACTGCCCTGATATCTTCCTTTATTAACAGAGCTACCCCACCTCCTTTCCCTTCTTGTCTATCTTTCCGAATTGTCAGATACCACTGTATGTTTAATTCCCAGTCTTGGCCACCCTGCAACCATGTTTCTGTAATGGCCACCAAATCATACCCATTTGTAATGATTTGTGCTGTCAACTCATTTACTTTATTTTGAATGCTGCGTGCGTTTAGGTAAAGTGTTTTAATACTAGTTTTTAAACCATGATTTTTAGTTTTGACCCCTCCTGCAGCCCCTTCATATTCAAACATATTGTCCCTTCCTATCACCTTGTGGTTTACACTTATCCCAGTGCTACTCTGCTCTGTTGCTTCCTGCCTTTTGCATTCTTTCTTGGGGGTCCTTTTCATCTGAGCTCTCACCCACTCTAACTAGCTCAGAGCCCTCTCTTGGGTTCTGAATACTCCTTGCATTGAGGCACCAAGCTTTCATGCTTGCCTTTTTATTACACTTTGACCCTTTAGAATTTTGCTGTACAGTGGCCCTTTTTGTTTTTTGCCTTGGGTTTCTCTGCCCTCCACTTTTACTCATCTCCTTTCTGTCTTTTGCTTTTGTCTCCATTTTGTTTCCCTCTGTCTCCCTGCATTGGTTCCCATCCCCCTGCCATATTAGTTTAACTCCTCCCCAACAGCACCAGCAAACACTCCCCCTAGGACATTGGTTCCGGTCCTGCCCAGGTGCAGACCATCCGGTTTGTACTGGTCCCACCTCCCCTAGAACCGGTTCCAATGCCCGAGGAATTTGAATCCCTCCCTGCTGCACCACTGCTCAAGACACGTATTCATCTGAGCTATCCTGTGATTCCTACTCTGACTAGCACGTGGCACTGATAGCAATCCCGAGATTACTACTTTTGAGGTCCTACCTTTTAATTTAGCTCCTAGCTCCTTCAATTCGTCTCGTAGGACCTCATCCTTTTTTTACCTATATCGTTGGTACCGATGTGCACCACGACAACTGACTGTTCACCCTCCCTTTTCAAGACTGAGGTGAGGAATTCACTCAGAGGGTTGTGAATCTTGGGAATTCTCTACACCAAAGGCTGTGGATGCTGAGTATATGCAAGACTGAGATCAATAGATTTTTGGACTCTAGGGGAATCCAGGAATATGGGGATCGGGCAGGAAAGTGAAGTTGAGGTTGAAGATCAGCCATGATATTGAATGGTGGAGCAGGCTCGAGGGGCCATATGGCCTACTCCTGCTCTTAATTCTTATGTTCAAAAAAAGATTCTTCTATATGATACAGATCTGCTTTTATCTGTTTCTATGCATTACCCTACTTTTAGCCATATTAAAATCCATCTGTGGTTATCCCAAACCATCTGCAGAATTAGTCCAAGTCTTTCCGAAGGTAATCTTTTGTACTTGTTACCTATCTACTGTGAACACCCCCCACCCCCCCATTTACAAATACTGTTTTTTTTTTATTTTTGGTTAACTTTTTCACTTGTATAACATTTTATGACTGAAAAGTCATAATTTCTACTCTACCAACTTTCCTTTTCTGTAGCAATTTGAACGATCTATATCTCAAAAAGCTAATCATATTAATTTCAATGAATGAGCTCTCTGAAACTCTAACCTGAACATTCTTCAGGGGGCTAGTAACCATATTGTATTGACATAGGTCACTAAAGATGTAGGTAGCAGTATATTTAAGAATTTGTAGCCGCTGCATTCCCACCCATGGTAATCGTTGCAGAATGGCCTAAAACCTCCAGTGCTGTGATAATGTAATACTAGCTAGCGCATGAAAAGTAGTTCCTGCACCTCAATCACTAAGTGACTTGAATAATAATTTAACTGTTGAAACGCACTATCTCTGCAGTAATTGATACATATAATATAAATGCACATGTAGAGCTCTTTTCATGGATGCTTTAAATTTGGCGCTGTGCTTAAAAAGTTAGTTAGATGATCTTTGTTCTAATAAAATGTGATTAGTGTTTTATTGGAACAAAGTGTTCAGATCTTTGTGTAGCTCTGCTTTCTAATGTGAAGTATTGCAATGTTTCTGTTAAAAATGTTTGCAGCTGTTGTAGGATTGAAACTGTATGAATACTTTGAAATCTATAAAAGCCTTCACTAATGATTGAGATTCATTTTGGTGCTGGCAATTTTGGGCCAATAATTATGGAGGGTTCTCTGATCCCACCACTATAATTTATGGCATCACTAAGAGAAAATAATTTTCCAGTTATAATTACATATTGAAACCATTTTATGAATTCATAGTTTATGATGCAGTGCTCTTCACACTAACCTTTGCATAGGCTGACCTGCTATTGAATACTAACACATGTTTTGGTCCTGCACTTTAGATTCACTTTCAGCAATTCGAGCTAGCATTATCAGTGTTGTATTAAAGTTGTAATAACTAATTTCTAAATGTGTTCTTTCAAGGCTATGAATTTCCAAGGCAGACTCAAATTTCTTTATGAGCAGAACATGAAAGGGAAAGATGGCTCAATTATCCCTCCACAGTTGGCTTTGTTTGCAATAGCAACACCACTCCAGCCTCCGTCCATCTTGGAGATCCGAACCAAAAATTTCATTTTCAGAACCAAGCACAAATTAGACTTCACACCAATGGGCTGTGATGCTAAGTGAGTGATATTATTTGCTTAAACTTTATAAAACTATGTTAGCAATTATTTAAACTTGGACACTTATTTAGGCAAGTTAAAGAAATGGGATCTTAAATGGCAGATATTATTCAATATGTGACGTGCTCATGGGACCAGGCAACTTGAGGCTTACCCATTGTAAGTAACAGCAGAAAAAGGACTTGGTAGTCATTAAGCAGCCACAAAAGGTTCACAAACAATGTGAAGTAGATGCAGGGAAAGCAAAGTATTGCTATGTTGCAATAGAGATACAGATTAGGAAGGTTATTCAGACTATTTTAGCTGAACCATCCAGAAAGATACTACACTTGCCAGTCAGCACATCCAGATATTAAGTAATTCCACTGTCTTGCCTGGCAGTCAGTGTGATGAGTAAGTACAAAACTAAATGTACTGTGCTTGAGTTATACACATCTCTGATTCATTCACATTTGGAATATGGCACTCTCAGTACTGTTCTAGAGTATCAGCCTAGACTTTTGTGCTCCAGTCCCTGAAGTGAGACTTGAAACTACAACCTGCTGACAATTTTCAGAGGGGAGAGTGCTACCAACTAGCCACGGCTGACACATCAAGGACCAAGAAATAGTGAATGTATAGCCTGTAGATACTGAATGTAAAATCATGGGTTGCACGGCTTCCCTCCTGAAGAATGCCACAAAATCGTTAAAGATTTTCTGCCTATAAAGGATGTAAGATTATGGCTGCGCGGCCACAATTTCTGGACATGTGCTCTCTCTAAGTGTTCCTGGGAGTACCGGAATGCAGGATCAACTCTAGTGTGTCCAGTTATGTCCTTAGGCCTAGCGATGGATATTGATGCTCGTAAAAGGTTGCAGAAAGTAACAAGGATGACATCTTAATGTGGATCTGTTGGCTAAGAAGATAGGCTTAGGAAATGTTTGGAATAGCCTGGGATCGGGGAATATGATTGAGGTTTTCATAATGATAAAAGGATGTATGTAGTTGGTTTAAAAGAACTATTCAAAATGAATAGTGATAGTGACTAAAGGGGACTATATAGTTGACTATCAAGTTCAATGCCAGGCAGTATTTGGTTTCTCAGATATCTTTGGGACAGGTGACTGATGGATGTAGCAAGTATGGGTACACGAGTCCTTTTAAAAAAAGATTTAATAAATTCCTGCGGTAGGAGGATATTGGGAATGTCTGGGTTAATTAAATTCACCCACTGATGCATAATGAGTACCAAATCTACTGGAGTGCAACCAACACCACCAAAAACAAATTAACTGGTCATTACTGTTTGTGAACAAAAAAGACTGGCATTTCCCTACCTAAATCACTGTACTTTAAACGACATGTGAAATGCTTTTGAGCTGTTTCTGAGGAGTAATAAAGTGCAATATAATTTCAAATTCTTTCTCGTATCACTTAATTCTTTCTCTTGCTTTTCTTTACTCCCTCTTCTTTCTGCCTCTTTCTTTCTCTTTTGTCTTTCTCCCTCTCCCTCCTTTCTCTTACTATTGTTTTCTTAAATATTTTTCTAATCTTTGCTTTATTCTGGGGATTTTTCTGAAGCAATGGAATTATCTTCCAACTCTGAATCATTTTTTCCTCAGGATCTCAGAACTATAGAACTCTTGACATGCTCTGTCCTTCCTCTCACCATCTTCAGACTTTTAGAACCCAGTCTTGACATTTCTTAATCCCTGCTTCCTGATTTTAACTTGTCTTCCCGCTTATTCTTTGGTGGTGCCTGCACTACATTTCCATCATTCTCTGTTCGACACCTTCCAATCAGACTTCCAGCCTGCCTGCAGTACTGAGAATATGCTGGTCAAAGTTACTAGTGGCCTACTGTGTGACTGCAACCATAGTTTGCTGTCTCTCCTTGCCCTCTTTGACCTCTACACTGCCTTTGCTACAGTTAACACCTTCACCCTTCTTAAGCACCCCCATTGCTGCCATAAAGAAAGAGCTTGTATGATATTTTCTCCCTTTCTATTTTTTTTAAAGAGGCGTTAACCCTGCAGTGATGACATCCATGGGCATGGAGTCAACTTTCATACGTATGTTGACATCCTACTGTAATTCTCATTAGATCTCGGATGATACAAAATTTCCACAACTAGGCATTAGGAAGATCAAAGCCACCAGTTTTGACCCCTGCAGTAAACTCCACTCGCTTGCCATTGATCCTCTACCCTCTCCCTGTCCACTCCAGCACCGTCATCCTATCTTACACTACGTCCTCACTCACCTATATTGGTTCCGTCTCCCCCAAATAAAACTCCTCATTCTCCATTTCAAATCCCTCCATGGCATTGCCCCAACTGACGTCTGGAACCTCAAAGAGCCTTGAATTCCCTCTGATACCCCTCAACTTTGGGCATTCCTTTCCCCTATTAGTATTAGAACCTTGAGCTGTTTTAGTCCCACTCCATGGAAATAACTATCCCATCTAAATCCTTCATCTCTCCTCTAAAAAGCTTTTTCGATTAAGTTTTATTTCCTCCTAGCTTTCCTACTATGGTTCGGCCTCTGTCCTTTTTTATTTTTTCCTCTAGAGTGCCTTGGGGATTTTTGTTAAAGCTGCGATACAAATTGCAAAAGCTCTCTTTCTCCTCCTCCACTTGGAGTAGCTAACTGTCTTTTTGGTACATAACCAATAAATAAGTATGATACAGGTTACTTATAATGTTTAACAATTGTGTTATGGACATATTGAATTACATTTCATTAAACTTCAATATTTCCAAGTAGACCCAAGTGTTGGAAGAGCAATCATTCCAAAAATATAATGGAAAGCCTGTAGTATAACAGCAAAAATATTATACAGTACAACACACGTATTCAACACTTGTTAAATTTCATAATTACTTTAGAGGAGGTTGCTTAATGTTCTGTGTGTTCGCTGACCAAATAAGCCAATGTAATTTGAAGGGGTACATGAGTCTCCTTCATGGATGGAATACATTGCAACAGAGTCTAATGCAGTATCCTGTTCATTCCATTTTTGCTTAAATTTCCTGTTTCCTTTAAATTTATAATCAATATAGTTTAGGTCTGTTCTTGCCTTTCACAGCACAGCATGAAGTAGGGTTGCTATTAGGTATGAGTTTCTACGTTGATAGGTGACACTCTGATGTGCAGCTGTTCGAATTGAATTTCTGGTGTCTCATATTCCATTTGGGTTGTTCCCTCACAGGCAATACATTCCATATCTCTCATATGTTGGAAAGTTACTATTTATGGCGTGGCATTGTTGGTCACATATAGTGATATTTTACAGATATATGATCTATTTATCTATTTATGAATTCTGAAGGAAAGAAAAACCTTTCATATATGATATAATTTCATGTTAAAAATAAAACCTTATAGGATTTTGTGCTTGCAAACCTGGCTGAAAATGTGCTTTGAGAAATCACTGCTTTGTTTTGCTGCAGAAGCAAGATTGTCCTAGGTTACACTGAGGCTGAATTATGTATGCGAGGAACCGGCTATCAATTTATTCATGCAGCTGACATGATGTATTGTGCAGAAAGCCATGTCCGAAGTAAGTACAGTTTTCAATTTTGTGCCAATGCACTTTTTTGTTTTCGTCTGGAAAAGACCATCAGTTCGTCAAGCCACACAAATTAGAGTTCTACAGTCCTTTATTAGTAGATTTTTACTGTTCACAGGAATAAAACTGACCAAAATTCACCTATTACAATGTATTCAGCAAACCTTCCTATGTTAACTCTACCAAAGTAGTAGTTATACAGTCAGTATAGAATTAAAGTATAGAAAATGATGTCCTGTTAGTTAATGCTAGCTTCCTCAGCAACTCTTTCTCTTACCCTCACCCCCCCAAACGTATATACCTCTCTTTCCCCCCCCCCACCCCATATACCTCTCTTCCCCACCCCGTACACCTCTCTTCCCCACCCCGTACACCTCTCTTCCCCACCCCGTACACCTCTCTTCCCCACCCCGTACACCTCTCTTCCCCACCCCGTACACCTCTCTTCCCCACCCCGCACACCTCTCTTCCCCACCCCGCACACCTCTCTTCCCCACCCCGCACACCTCTCTTCCCCACCCCGCACACCTCTCTTCCCCACCCCGCACACCTCTCTTCCCCACCCCGTACACCTCTCTTCCCCACCCCGTACACCTCTCTTCCCCACCCCGTACACCTCTCTTCCCCACCCCGTACACCTCTCTTCCCCACCCCGTACACCTCTCTTCCCCACCCCGCACACCTCTCTTCCCCACCCCGCACACCTCTCTTCCCCACCCCGCACACCTCTCTTCCCCACCCCGCACACCTCTCTTCCCCACCCCGCACACCTCTCTTCCCCACCCCGCACACCTCTCTTCCCCACCCCGCACACCTCTCTTCCCCACCCCGCACACCTCTCTTCCCCACCCCGCACACCTCTCTTCCCCACCCCGCACACCTCTCTTCCCCACCCCGCACACCTCTCTTCCCCACCCCGCACACCTCTCTTCCCCACCCCGCACACCTCTCTTCCCCACCCCCCACCCATATATCTCTTGTCTTCCCCCCCCCACCCATATATCTCTTGTCTTCCCCCCCCCACCCATATATCTCTTGTCTTCCCCCCCCCACCCATATATCTCTTGTCTTCCCCCCCCCACCCATATATCTCTTCCCCCCCCCCCTCCACCCATATACCGCTTCTTCCCCCCTCCCCCCATATACCTCTTCTTCCCCCCCCCCCCCACCCATATACCTCTTCTTCCCCCCCCCCCCACCCATATACCTCTTCTTCCCCCCTCCCCCCATATACCTCTTATCCCCCTCACCCATATACCTCTTCTTCCCCCAACCCCCCTCACCCATATACCTCTTCTTCCCCCCCCCCCCACCCACCCATATATCTCTTCTCTTCTCCTCTCCCCATATACCTCTTCTCCCGCCCCCACCCATATACCTCTTCTCCCCCTCTCCCCCATATACCTCCTCTTCCCCCCCCCCTCCCCCATATACCTCTTATCCCCCCCCCCCATCTATGTACCTCTCCCGCCCCCCCAACACCCATATTCATCTCCCCCCCCCCCCCCCGCACCACCAATATACCTCTCCACCCCCACCCATATACCTTTTCCACCCCCCCATATACCTCTTCCCTCTCCCTCCCCCCCCCCCTCCCAACCTATATACCTCTTCTTCCCACCCATCCCCCAATCCATATACCACCACCGCCCCCCCACCCCCCATATAATGTTCCCCTTTAAGAGATATTAAGAAACCATGTTACAATTTTTGTTAAACTATAGAGGTGATGTTTTTGGCATGATAACCAACACTACGGAAGTTTAGAAACATCAAGGCTACGGTAATTCAAAAATGTATTCTTTTACGAAGGATATTTTTCACTTCATGGGTTAATAGATTCTACAGAGTGAAAAATCACATTTATGTGCTTGAAAAGCATCAAACATGAGCAAATAATGCTGAGGAAACAACAGTCAATGGATCCAAAATCCTTTCTTGCTCCAATGTTAGATAGCATAAATATATTAGATTACATAAATTCAGCATCTTGATAATGTGATCATTTACAGATACTCGTTTTTTTTTTGGTACATGATGTTTATTCCAGTTATTTGCCATCTGAGGAACGGCATTTCAAAAGACTGTAACAACTTAGAATACCCCAAGCCTTTTTTTAGTACTATTATAGTACTAGTACCAGCAGCTAAGGTCATCTCCACAACCAAACCTGAATTATTTTACAAAAGTGGCACTACATAATTTCCAGAAGTGAATGATTTTCTTTGTAAATTTCATTCAAATGGACTGCGTAAGCAAATATGCTTAAATCTTACATGAGGTAAAGTATAGCTTAAGTTATCAGAATTAAATGTGCAGGAGTTTTTAATTTACATGATGTTGGCAGACAATAAAGGAACACAGTGCACATTGATAGGGAAGCCATATTATTGACTTATTAGGTGGGAAAGTGTTGATAGTTTAAAAACGCTGGACATACTCAGCAGGTCAGGCAGCATCTGTGGAGAGAGAAACAGTTAACGTTTTTGGTCAATGACCTTTCGTCAGAACTGACGTGGTTCTATGTTTTATTGTGTACTAAATAACATGTTACAATTTTATTTGTCGTTTACTCGCTCACTAACTCAAGTTTCTGCACTTGAAGTAGTTAAAATAATTACTAAAACACAATTTCAATGTACAGAAATTAGTAAGGCTGATCATTCAATAACACTTTTTTTTACCCCTGGTTTCTACATTTTAGTGATGAAGACAGGAGAAAGTGGAATGATTGTTTTCAGGCTTTTGACTAAAGAAAATGGGTGGACTTGGGTGCAAGCCAGTGCAAGATTGGGATACAAGAATGGGAAGCCAGATTATATTATAGCCACACAAAAACCCCTCACGTAAGTACTGAAACTGATTCGCATTGAAATCCAGCAGTATGTTGAGCTTTTGATGACAAAGAAAATTACTAAATGGGGCTTTAATGTAGCTTTCTGATCTTTTTCAGGTGAGGGGGAAATCATATCTAAATGCACTTGCAACTTGTTTTTAGTTTGATTTAATGTTGATTTTTTTTTAATCATCTAGCTTCCGCATGCAATATGAGCTTTCATCATCCAATAAGGGAAATCATTTAGAGCACTGTCCCTTTTAATAACTTTGTGCCATGTATCTCGAGCAGTTGATCCTCCCTCTGTCCCCAAAAAACCTTTGTTCTAGGCCATTAAATACCTTTTTCTCTATCATTGATGATAACTCACTGTTCTCTTTTATGTTTTATTTGATTTGGTATACTTCAATAGATTTCTTCCCTAAGTTCTAAAACCATATCTACATTCAAAGATGGATTTTTTTTTTAAAATGCACTTTTGAGTTTATGGTTTGTTGTTATCGGGTGAGGAATGCTAGTGCTGGTAACATGCTTGCATCCCAGGTACCCAGAGTCAGCACCAATTACTTCCAGGTCAGATGTAACACAGCCAGCTACAGAGTAAAAGTTAATTTAACCTCCAAGTATTCCCTACTGCAACAGGTTTATATTTTTTATTTCCCTCAATAGCTGAGTTTTGTTTTCTAGAACATGCCCATGAGAAACTGGGTAAGACTACCCAGACTCCGTTCATATAAGACTTTTGCAACCTAAAAACAAGTAAGAATTTTGCTTCTACCTCCTTCCCAAGATCTACAAACAAGATTGCCTGGTAGACCCATCATTTCAGCCTGCTCTTTCCCATGGAACTTATTTCTTCTTTCTCTTTTTCGACTCTATTTTTTCTCCCCTTGTCCAGTCTCTTCCCACCTATATCTGTGACTCCTCTGATGGCCTCTGTCACTTTAACACTTTCCAGTTTCCTGGCCCCAACTGAACATAAGAATTAGGAACAGGAGTAGGCCATCTAGCCCCTCGAGCCTGCTCCACCATTCAACAAGATCATGGCTGATCTGGCCGTGGACTCAGCTCCACTTACCCGCCTGCTCCCCGTAACCCTTAATTCCCTTATTGATTAAAAATCTATCTATCTGTGATTTGAATACATTCCATGAGCTAGCCTCAACTGCTTCGCTGGGCAGAGAATTCCACAGATTCACAACCCTCTGGGAGAAGAAATTCCTTCTCAACTCGGTTTTAAATTGGCTCCCCCGTATTTTGAGGCTGTGCCCCCTAATTCTAGTCTCCCCGACCAGTGGAAACAACCTCTCTGCCTCTATCTTGTCTATCCCTTTCATTATTTTAAATGTCTCCTTTTCACTACAGATGTCCAATCCCTCTGCACTTCCATCCCCCACCAGGATGGCCTGATGGCACTCCAGTTCTTCCTCAAGCAGAGGCCCAACCAGTCCCCATCTACCACCACCTCCTCCGCCTGGCTGAACTTGTTCACACATTGAACAACTTCTCCTTTGACTTCACTCACTTCCTCCAAATTAAAGGTATTGCTATGGGAACACGCATGGGTCCTAGCTATGCTTGCCTTTTCGTGGAACATTCTTTGTTTCAGTCCTACTCAAGTTCCCTCCCTCACCTCTTTTGCCGGCACATTGATGACTGTATTGGTGCTATTTCCTTCTCTCGCCCTGAACTAGAAAATTTAATTCACTTTGCAACCAATTTCCACCCTTCCCTCACCTTCACATGGTCCATCTCCGACCCTTCCCTTCCTCGACTTCTCTGTCTCCATTTCTGGGGATAGACGATTGACAAATATTCACTATCAGCCCACTGATTCCCACAGCTACCTGGACTACACTTTCTCTCACCCCGCATCCTGTAAATCTCCATTCCATTCTCCCAGTTTTTCCATCTCCGTCGCATCTGCTCTGGCGACGTCACCTTCCACACCAGTGCCTCTGATATGTCTTCCTTTTTTCTGAACTAAGGATTCCCCTCCGCTGTGGTTAACATGGCCCTTGACCGTGTCCGGTCTATTTCCCGCACCTCTACTCTCACCTTTCCCCTCCCTCTCAGAACCAAAACAGGGTTCACTTTGTCCTCACCTTTCACCCCACTAGCCTCCACATTCAACGGATCATCCTTCGCCATTTCCGCCACCTCCAGCGTGATCCCACCACCAATCACATCTTCCCCTCCCCTCCCCTCTCAGCATTCCGAAGGGCCCGCTCCCTGCGCGACACCTGGTCCATTCTGCAGTCACCCCCAGCACCACCTCCCCTTCCCACGACACAGTCCCTTGCAAGCACAGGAGATGCAACACCTGCCATTTTTACTCCTTCCCTTCCCACTGTCCAAGGCCCCAAATACACCTTCCAGGTGAAAGTGATTTACTTCTTGTACTTTCAATTTAGTATACTGTATTTGCTGCTCACGATGTGGTCTCCTCCACAATGGAGAGACCAAACGCAGATTGGGTGACCGCTTTACTGAACATCTCCATCCAGTCCGTAAGCATGAACCTGAGCTTCCGGTCGCCTGTCACTTTAATTATCCGCTCCATTCCCACTCTGACCTCTCAGTCCACCGCCTCCTAAACTGTTCCAATGAAGCTCAACGCAAGTTCAAAGGAACAGCACCTCATCTTTCATTTAGGCACTTTACAGCCTTCTGGACTCAACATCGAGTTTATAATTTCAGACCATAACCTCTACCCATATTTTGCTCCCTTTCCTCCTTTTTTTATTAACCCCCCCCCGAACTAATGTGTTTTTGTTTCTCTCTCTCTTTCCCGTGGCAGCTGGTAATTATTCTGCCATTCACACCCTATTTAGACTCATCTTTTTCTAACTTCTGTTACCATCTCACTTTGGCCCATCATCCCTTTTGACTCACAAATCTCTCGTGTCTTCCACCCTACCACAGACCTTCCCTTTTGTTCTTTCTTCCCTTCCCCCTTTCAGTGCTCCTTAAGGATCTGTTAATTTCAAACTTTTGGCAGTTCTGACAAAGGGCCATCAACCTGGAACGTTAACTCTGTTTCCCTCCATAGATGCTGCCTGACCCACTGAGGTTTCCAGCATTTTCTGTTTTTATTTCAGATTCCAGCACTCGCAGTATTTTGCTTTTGTAAGACTTTCATCAGTATCTGAAGCACCCACCTCTGATTCATCTTTGTGACAGAGCAAGCACTTTCTCCAATTAAATTATTTTGCTCTCCATGCAAGAGCAAATACTCCTTTAGGGATTTCTTGAATTTCATTTCATGGACCTGTTGTCAGCTAATCAGACTTTTCTCAGTATGTGGCTGGCTATGTTATGTTCACCGCCATAACAAATCCTTCAGTTGCAGCATTAGCCCAGATGTTACTAAGCTACTCAACTTTCCTGCCAGTTCTGTTGCCAGAAGAAACTAGAGCAACTTCTTCATCATCAAATGCTTTCAACTGAGTCATCTGAGGGTGGTAGTTACTTCCTTAGCTCCAATTGGATTACTTTCTTTTCTCAAAGGAGAAGGGAGTAAAGTTGCCCAATAAAGATCTCCTGAAATAATGTCAGTTTTCACTGGAATTTCTTTCCTGAAGACTTGTTACATACTTGATTTGATGAATACAATGCACAAAATTGACTTCTGATTCTTGAGTAGTCTTCAAGCAGTAAGGATTCTGTTATGGAGCTGGTGGATTTATCTGCTGATCAGGCTTCTCTATAGTTTTATTTATGGAAAAGGACCATGAACATTTGGAAATTATTTTTCAAACTGCTCCATACCTTCAATACCAGATAGATTCTATTGTGTCTATGTAGTAACATTCCATACCCGATTCGCTGATGGTGATTAGAGTTATTTTTTTAAACTTAGAAACCTCCCTGTCAGGTTAAATTACACAGGATATACGACACAGAAACAGGCCATTCGGCCCAACCACACCATGCCGGCATTTATGCTCCACTTGAGCCTTCTCCCATCTTTCCTCATCTAAATCTATTAACATAACCCTCTATTCCCTTCTCCCATATAGGCTTGTCTAGCCGCCCCTTAAATTAATCTATACTGTTCGCTTTAACCACTCCCTGTGGTAGCAAGTTTGATATTCTCATCATCTTTGGATAAAGAGGTTTCTTCTGAATCCCCTATTTGATTTCTTGGTGACTATCTTATATTGATGACTTCTAGTTAGCCCTTCCCCACAAGTGGAAACATTCTCTCTATTCCCTAAACATTATGAAATCTAAACATTTCATAATTTTAAAGAGTTCTATTAGGTCAACCCTCAGCCTTTTTTCAAGAGAAATGAGACCCAGCCTATTCATCCTTTCCGTTTCCTCCTTGTAAATCCTCTCTGCACCCTTTCCGGTGCCTCTAAATCCTTTTTATAATATGGTGACCAGAACTGTACGCAGTACTCAAAATGTGGTCTAACCAAGATTCGATGCAGATTTAGCATAACTTCCCTACTTTTCAATTCTATACCTCTAGAAATAAACCCTAGTGCTTGGTTTGCTTTTTTTATTGCCTTGCTAAACTGTGTTGCAACTTTTAGTGATTTGTGTATTTCTACTCCGAGATCCCTTTGTTCCTCTACCCCACCTAGACTTGCACCATCCAACTAATAAGTGACCTTCCTATTCTTCCTACCAAAATGTAATACCTCACATTTATCCGTGCAGCAGAGCTGGTCTCCAGTCATCTTGGTTAATCCTTGCCACTGGACCAAGACCTAGCTCTGTCAAGAGCCACCACATATTAAAAAAGTCCATGCACAGGCATCTTCCACCTTTCAATATGTAGTTTGCGACCTGGAATATCAGGTCCTCTTCGAAACACCTGTGAACTCATCCCTTTTTGGTGTGAAAGCAAGTCATCCTCGATACGAGGGACCACCTAAGAAGAAGACCCATGGTATTATCCTGTCTATCCCTTAATGGCCATATTCCCATCCCAACCTTCCTTTTTTATTGATGTGCCTGTAAAATGTTTTACTTTTTTTTAATGTTCCTTGATAATTTAATTTTATAGTTCCTCTTTGCCTTCCTAATTGTTTTTTTGATTTCTCTCCTAATCTTTTTGTATTCTCCCTTATCATGCACTCCCCCACTGTCTATGTACTTAGTGGATACTTCTTTCCTTACCCTCAATTGTTCCTTTATGGCTTTATTCATTCACAAAGTCTCATTATTGCTTATTTTGTTCTTTCATTTTAGCAGAATATATTGTTCCTGCACTCTTGCTGTTCTACATCATTTTTGTCAATATTGTTCCCATTTTATTTTCCCAAGTTCTAAAGCTTCAGTTCCTTTGAAGTAATCCAAACAACTGAATTCACAAAAATGAAAATAACAAGCCTCAATGTATGCTACAGATGAGGACAGCCTTTTATCAGGCCCATTGGGTAAAATATACATTGAATCAAGTTACCGAAAGTGAGGATGCGATGGCAAGCACTCCTGTAATTATCTTGCATGATTTCCTCCCACTGCCTCTTTTCCCTTTTTGTATGATAGAAGTTTTTATTTGAATCTAGAATTTAATGTTCATTTTTTAATCGAGAATCCCTGAAACCCAATAGGTAATCTAATATTTTTGACATTTAGATTGGCTTTTTTTTAACTTAATATTTTTTGAAACCCAATAGGTAATCTAATATTTTTGACATTTAGATTGGCTTTTTTTTAACTTAATATTTTTTTGAGAACTCGATTTATTTAAAAAAAAGATATGTTTAAATTCTTGGATGCATAGATGTTTGTAACAAAAGTGGATTTTTGTTCCTATTTAGAGAAGAAGAAGGGGAAGAGAATTTGCAAAAACGAACCTTGCAGTTGCCTTTTAATTTTGCAACTGGGGAGGCACTGCTATATGAAGGAAATTATTCAATGCTTGGATTATTGGATCCTGTAATTAATAAAATCAATGGAAACGTTGGAAAAACAGAAGCATCAAGAGGGCAGAAATCAATAGATCCAAACTCCCTTCTTGGTGCCATGTTAAGCCAGGATAGATCCATCTATGTATCTGCCCCTTCGCAACATCAGAAGTTTGGCTTTGAAAATACCTTTTTTAATGAGAACAAAGATGCAGAATTAAGTGATTTATCTCCTAGTGATTGGGAAGAGGTTCTATTCAATGAAGGTAATAATGTTGGGAAGATGGATCATACCAACTGTTTTCAGGAGCAAAAGCCTTTCCCTGCTCCTGAAGAAAATGTAGACATTTTGGCAAATAACATTGGCAGTGAGCTTTATAACACTATGAAAAGCCTTGATATAGGGCTGGAAGACTTTGATCTCATATGCCAGGATGAGACATTCCTGAGTGTTCAATGGGATGAGATTGGAGATATAAATAATATTGCACTGAATGAGGAAATTCTAACATATGTCCAGGAATCACTGAAAAAGAGGTCAGACTGCATGTATTCAAGCTGTATGCAACAGAAGCCACTTAATTCAAGCTCAAGTTGCATGATGCAGCAACAACTTCCGAAGCAACACTTCCGGCAGCAGCAACCTCCTATGCAACATTATCAGCAGCAACAACAACCTCAAATACAACATTATCAGCAACAGCAACCTCCGATGCAACGTTATCAACAACAGCAGCAGCAACCTCAGATGGAAAATTATCAGCAACAAGAACAGCAGCAACTATGCCAGAAAATGAAACACATGAAAGTCAATGGACTGTTCACAAACTGCAACTCTGGCAAGGAAAGACTTGCCAACGGTCAGGAGACGCAGTTTGGTTTCTCTGCCTTAGACAGCACAGCATCAGGGTTCCAGTACAAATCTGAGCTTAATGCTACCCCTTCAGCTTGTCAGCAAGACTTCTTGTTGTACCAACAAGCAGCTGCTGTTCCAACCCAGCCTTCTAACTTCATCCAAACCGATATGCCAGTAGGTGGCTTTCATACACAGAACTATACCACAGTTAGTGGCTTGGAAGACTACTTGGACTGTGTACAGCAACGTTCAGAAATTCAGGATTGTAGTGCAGTAAACCCATCAATGAATTTAATTACACCACAGGCATGTTATACAGGTGCCATGTCAATGATCCCATGTCTAACAGAAAATGATTTGTCCTGTATGGATACTGTGCAATTCAATCCTACAAACTCGGGTCAACAGCCATTTTTAGCCACGGTAAATACACTTTTCTTTTCATTCTCGGAATGTGGGTGTCGCTAGCAAGGCTAACATTTATTGCCTATCCCTAGTTGCCCTGAGAAAGTGATGGTGGAACTGAGTGGCTTGTGCGGCCACTTAAGAGGGTGCTTAAGAGTCAACTGCATTGGCGTGGCACTGGAGTCGCATATAGGCAAGACTGGGTAAGATGGAAT
>NW_027252438.1:17500-20000 GCF_044704955.1 Pristiophorus japonicus
TCATTTAGGGTTAGGGTTAGGGTTAGGGTTAGGGTTAGGGTTAGGGTTATCATCATCATCATCATCATCATTTAGGGTTAGGGTTAGGGTTAGGGTTAGGGTTAGGGTTAGGGTTAGGGTTAGGGTTAGGGTTAGGATTAGGGTTAGGGTTAGGGTTAGGGTTAGGGTTAGGGTTAGGGTTAGGGTTAGGATTAGGGTTAGGGTTAGGGTTGGGGTTGGGGTTGGGGTTGGGGTTGGGGTTGGGGTTAGGGTTGGGGTTGGGGTTGGGGTTGGGGTTGGGGTTGGGGTTGGGGTTAGGGTTAGGGTTAGGGTTAGGGTTAGGGTTAGGGTTAGGGTTAGGGTTAGGGTTAGGGTAAGGGTTAGGGTTAGGGTTAGGGTTAGGGTTAGGGTTAGGGTTAGGGTTAGGGTTAGTGTTAGGGTTATCGTTATCGTTTAGGGTTAGGGTTAGGGTTAGGGTTAGGGTTAGGGTTAGGGTTAGGGTTAGGGTTAGGGTTATCGTTTAGGGTTAGGGTTAGGGTTAGGGTTAGGGTTAGGGTTAGGGTTAGGGTTAGGATTAGGGTTAGGGTTAGGGTTAGGGTTAGGGTTATCGTTTAGGGTTAGGGTTAGGGTTAGGGTTAGGGTTAGGGTTAGGGTTAGGGTTATCATCATCATCATCATCATCATTTAGGGTTAGGGTTAGGGTTAGGGTTAGGGTTATCATCATCATCAGCATCATCATTTAGGGTTAGGGTTAGGGTTAGGGTTAGGGTTAGGGTTAGGGTTAGGGTTATCATCATCATCATTTAGGGTTAGGGTTAGGGTTAGGGTTAGGGTTAGGGTTAGGGTTATCATCATCATCATCATCATCATTTAGGGTTAGGGTTAGGGTTAGGGTTAGGGTTAGGGTTAGGGTTAGGGTTATCATCATCATCATCATCATCATCATTTAGGGCTAGGGTTAGGGTTAGGGTTAGGGTTAGGGTTAGGGTTATCATCATCATCATCATCATCATTTAGGGTTAGGGTTAGGGTTAGGGTTAGGGTTAGGGTTAGGGTTATCATCATCATCATCATCATCATTTAGGGTTAGGGTTAGGGTTAGGGTTAGGGTTAGGGTTAGGGTTAGGGTTATCATCATCATCATCATCATCATTTAGGGTTAGGGTTAGGGTTAGGGTTAGGGTTAGGGTTAGGGTTAGGGTTATCATCATCATCATCATCATCATTTAGGGTTCGGGTTAGGGTTAGGGTTAGGGTTAGGGTTAGGGTTATCATCATCATCATCATCATCATTTAGGGTTAGGGTTAGGGTTAGGGTTAGGGTTAGGGTTATCATCATCATCATCATCATCATTTAGGGTTAGGGTTAGGGTTAGGGTTAGGGTTAGGGTTAGGGTTATCATCATCATCATCATCATCATTTAGGGTTAGGGTTAGGGTTAGGGTTAGGGTTAGGGTTATCATCATCATCATCATCATCATTTAGGGTTAGGGTTAGGGTTAGGGTTAGGGTTAGGGTTAGGGTTATCATCATCATCATCATCATCATTTAGGGTTAGGGTTAGGGTTAGGGTTAGGGTTAGGGTTAGGGTTAGGGTTATCATCATCATCATCATCATCATTTAGGGTTAGGGTTAGGGTTAGGGTTAGGGTTAGGGTTATCATCATCATCATCATCATCATTTAGGGTTAGGGTTAGGGTTAGGGTTAGGGTTAGGGTTAGGGTTATCATCATCATCATCATCATCATTTAGGGTTAGGGTTAGGGTTAGGGTTAGGGTTAGGCTTAGGGTTAGGGTTATCATCATCATCATCATCATCATTTAGGGTTAGGGTTAGGGTTAGGGTTAGGGTTAGGGTTAGGGTTAGGGTTATCATCATCATCATCATCATCATTTAGGGTTAGGGTTAGGGTTAGGGTTAGGGTTAGGGTTAGGTTTATCATCATCATCATCATCATCATTTAGGGTTAGGGTTAGGGTTAGGGTTAGGGTTAGGGTTAGGGTTAGGGTTAGGATTAGGGTTAGGGTTAGGGTTAGGGTTAGGGTTAGGATTAGGGTTAGGGTTAGGGTTGGGGTTGGGGTTGGGGTTGGGGTTGGGGTTGGGGTTGGGGTTAGGGTTGGGGTTGGGGTTGGGGTTGGGGTTGGGGTTGGGGTTGGGGTTGGGGTTAGGGTTAGGGTTAGGGTTAGGGTTAGGGTTAGGGTTAGGGTTAGGGTTAGGGTTAGGGTAAGGGTTAGGGTTAGGGTTAGGGTTAGGGTTAGGGTTAGGGTTAGTGTTAGGGTTATCGTTATCGTTTAGGGTTAGGGTTAGGGTTAGGGTTAGGGTTAGGGTTAGGGTTAGGGTTAGGGTTAGGGTTATCGTTTAGGGTTAGGGTTAGGGTTAGGGTTAGGGTTAGGGTTAGGGTTAGGGTTAGGGTTAGGGTTAGGGTTATCGTTTAGGGTTAGGGTTAGGGTTAGGGTTAGGGTTAGGGTTAGGGTTAGGGTTAGGGTTAGGGTTATCGTTTAGGGTTAGGCTTAGGGTT